>NW_010407752.1:15453-25031 GCF_000710305.1 Buceros rhinoceros silvestris | reverse complement strand
TTCAGCACTCTTGCCATGGTGACCTCCAAAATCTCTTAAAACACTGACTGTTTCAGAGGATGCAACTGCTGTTTCTATCGACACTGGTCCTGCCTTTGTACAACACGACACTTGGCTGTGTCAAAATGCATTTTATCGCAAGCAGGTAGAGTCTACGTAATGTAAAGTGATAAAAACCTGAGGATGCCCTACCTCGTAATTTGCCACCAACCTTTGTCCAAAAAATGTTCCCAGCCTAGTTGTTATGGCTTGGTGTCCAGTCATTGAAGATGACACCAAACGCTGCCAGAATCAGTCCTAGCATAACACCATTGGAACCGTCCCACACAGGACTCTTCACCAAAAACTACTGTTGCATCTCCCAGTAAGGCCATTTTCAGTTTGGTTGTTAACGTGGCATCAGTTTTTCGAAGCCTAAGTGCTCTATATCTACACAGTATATTAATTAGACTTGTAATCACATGAGAAAGCTGAAAGCCTCGTTGACGAGGTCTTTTCATCGTAAAACTATGTTGACAGCCATTAGCTGGCTTCCGTTCCGCAGTTCTTTGTCTACTGAATTCAGCTTTTCCCTTAGTTTCCCTGCAATCAATAGCAAGCTGGCTGATCTATACAAACCAAAACTATTCTGCTTCCCGCTCTGAACACCAGCGCAATGTTATCACTTGTGTTTCAAAATCTGCGCAAAATCACACGCTTTAATAAACAGGTCGATTAGAAATCATCTCAGCAAAGTCCTTTAGGACACTAAGCTTGCTTGAACTATAAAAAAATGAAAATTATTTCTTAAAGATCTTCTCTATCTAAGCTACTAATGGGTTTTAAAGTTGTTCGTTGCATTGTTGTGGTATTTGGACGCAATACTCTGGTATCTTTCCAAATGTGGCATAAGTATCTATTTAATCATTTCTGGGGTTTTTTCTGCAATATTAAGAATTTGGAAGTTTCCATCTAGTAAATGATCTATACAATTCTTTGGTTTTGTGGATCAATCGGGGATATTTTTTCCCTAAATATGCTACAAAATCTATTGTCCTCCATCTTGTGAGCAGGATCTGTTATGCCTTAGCTTCCCTCTTGAATTTTTATACATCTTTATTTCTAGTTTGTAAGAATTTTATAGACATATCAATTGATATATAAGTTATATAGCATAAGTCTTATATATGTAAAATATAAGATATGTATAAGATAATCTTATCTATAGAAGATATATACAGTATAAGTCATTTATTACAAGTGTGGCTCTATTTCTCTCTGATACAGAACAGAACTACTGGCTTTTTCAGTCTCTGGTACTCTTAACTCTTTATTTTCATCCCCATTTTTCTGCCTGCGTTCTTCAATTTCTATTGCATCTCATTGTAGCTTCACCACGTTCTCCAAATTAACATATTCCAGTTTAGAGTATCCTAAAAAAGCGAATTTATATTTAAGACGCATCTATTCTGTCCCTTTATGGGAAGGTCACATTTCGACTCCTAAGTCTGCTGCCCACTAGCAGAGATGTTGACCACCCGACATGCACGTACTGTGGCACTAACTATGAGATTTAGGACACCTCTGAGACATTCCTTTTCTTCTGTGATCTCAGTTAGTTCCCAGCTCCTGCCAGGATGAGGTGTAGTGAACAGCACCATTCAAACTCCAAGTCCAATTGAATTACCCAGTTACTTAGCCTGATAAGGCCGAGGAGATATTCTTCCATAAAAACGTGCCTTGCAACTTGCTGCTGATAGTAAGAGATTGGTTAGTGTCAATGGACTGAAGAGGAAAGATACAACTGAAAAGAGAAATAAGAAAATTTGTGTTTAGAAAGAAAAGGAAAGAAGTTCACTCACTCAAGGGCCTTACAGCATAAACTTCTAGATAAGGGTCCTATTTTTGCTTAAATTACTGTACTGAAGTGTAAATCACTCTCCTTTGAACAAGTTAATGTCAAAAGACACTCAGGCAAAACACAGCAGAGGGCTAACCTTTCCCCTTCACTCACATGTGCATACACAGTTTTTGACAGTGTTTTTAGTTCATCTTAGATCAAAAGTCAGTCATCGCTGACCATCTACATTAAAATACATATTGCAAAAGTGCTGTAGGAAATGAGTAGGTTCACAGCCTTGTTGCTGCTGAAACAAACGTGCAATTGAATGTAGCCTGAAGTTCCATAGGCATTCCGGGCTGAAAAGAAGCAGCACCAAGAGGATTACGGAATATTTTTTCATTAAGAAGTTGTCCTGTGTAACTGTGCGCACTCAAAATCCACTGGAAACAGCAGAAACTACTACGTGAAAAGATCTAGTAGTTTTACTTTAAAGTCAGGGCTTTCCTGTTGCAAATTATGTGGAGCTACAGAGAACCCCTTAGATGGATAACAGCAGCTGAACGGAGCCTGAGACCATCCTGCTCTCACAACTTTGAGTGAACATATTTATTTTTCTCACAAGAAAGAAGAGTTAAGTAAACTCAAGTCATTATAAACACTAAGCCATCTATTTTGGTAACTTTTTCCAAAAACTGTCATGAAAAAATCCATTCTAAATGCACAGCACTGATTCATGAAGGATTAAGGCCTATTTTGCAACAGCTGTTAAAAAAAAAATTACAATAAGGGCACAATCTTCTCGCTGTTCCAGCAGGACTTGACATCAGTAAGAGGAATTACGTGGTTGGAAAAAATATGAAAAACAGTATCAACAAAGCATCAATAAAATCTCCAGAAAAATTTTTCAGCCTCTTGATCAGCAGAAATCTCGATAGTTGTTTTCCCACTTGTTAAACTGGTCAGCAAGAACCACGTAAGACCTGGCTGACTTTCTGAAATATCAATGCAGCCACAAAATTATGGGCAGTACCTAAAATAGAACTGTAACAACCAGCCATTCGGTAAGAACTTTCTTTACAAAAAACCCGGAGTCTATTACGAAACGCACACTAGAAAAATTGCTACATACTTGGGCAAAGTACCTCAATCAGATGGACATACCCACTGATCAACAATTTGCTGAGCATTAGATGTGTTCAAGTAGTGAAATCGACTCCAGCTGTGCTTAGTACCTCCTGGGTGATATAAAATAGTAAGTATTCATTATGACCTTTAGTCAGCTGCTTAATGGTAATACTAATGGACCTGCAATAAAATTTAGCTGACATACTGCTTAAGAATATTCTTAGGCTATTTTGTGGCATTAAGTTGGCATATGTAACTACATTTAAACTCTGGATTAAATAACAAGTTTTCATTATGAATAAATCTCACAGTTAAAGGAATTTTGGTAGGTTCTGCTGTAACAAAAATACCGGGTCGCAAAGGACACTTTCTAGCTAAATGCTAGCATTTAAATGCTCGCAAGCAAAGCATTTGCAGACACCAAAGTTTAATATGAATATCACTGTTTATGTAAATGGCAGCCCGTGAAAAAACTTGATTTACAGTCGGTCTGATACAGCAGACAATGTGAACACACTAACCACATCACAACAGAGGCAGAGTGGTCAGGCTGCTGTCTTCAGCCCTAGCGAACAACCCTCCTGAAGAACCAATCGTTTAGTAACAGAGAGATTTCTGCATTGCAGCTGCCCGCAGCTGAGGTGCAATTCAGCAGAGATTTTGCTATGCACAGACCTTGCTGTCTTGTCCAGATCCTTCCATCTCTGTCATCTTTGCATTAGGATTCTACCAGACAACTGGCTGGGGGTTGTCCCAGAACATCTCATGTACTCCTCGCAGACCAATGCAAGAATTACCTAAATTTCTGCTTAAACTACAAGGAAGTACTATAGGCCTGGTCTTCAATTCCTACATTTCCTTGGCAATACGACCTTCAAAAATTTTAGATTTTCTCATTATTTTCTCCTATTTCTTGCTCTCTTTTCCAAATACATTCTTCACATGCCTTGATAATTTACATTACATATTCTTGGGTTTGAATCACCTACAAATGTCTCCCTGCTTAACTATACAGTTAAAAATATTCTCACAGAAATAATCTTCTAAAGATGTTTAGTTCTATGTCCCAGCTCCCGGAAAGTGTATGAAAGAACTTTCCTTTTGTTATGTCAAAGTTCAGAGTCTTCCCCTTCTGAGATGGATATTTCTATAAAATGACAGACCCACCTAAAGACCGGACTTAAAGAGATTTTTTTTTTTTTTTTTTTCCAGCTTGAGGATGGCTTTCTGCAGAGAAGCTGAATAAATTACTGAAATTGTAGTCTCTACATAACCATAGATATTAAAGTAATATAATAATTTAGAATTTCAGAAGGCCGAGCAGAAAAATACATTTTCTTCCAACTTCCTATTTTACCCTAGGATTTTACATGCATTAATATGGTACAAAACCCTATTCATTCTTTCCAGATTTTCACACAGGCCTTTCTTACAAAGTTTTATCTGCATAATATTATTTTCAGGACACAAGTCTCTTTCAGGATAATATTTTGTGTGTTATCCTTCTAGCAGCATCCTCCATTCTCCCTTTTGATGGCTCACAGCCTACATCAGTCCTGTATTAAATCTAAACAAACACAAGACCCCAGCAAACACTGCTTTGCCTCATTTTTAAGCTATATGATGTCTTTTTCTCCTCAAAAATACGATTTAAGAAATTTTTTTAAAGAACTGAAGAATTTTGGTACTACTACTTGATATCCTCCTGCATTTGCCCTGCCTTCTGCATCCATTTGTACTAATAAAGTGTAATTTTTAAAGGGCCTGTGTTCACAAAACTCCTGATAAAGCCACTGACATAGGGTTTATCCTTTAAATTTCTCATCCTTTGTTCACTTACAAGACAAATGTAACTGGGGGCATAAATCCATTTTATTTGCACATATTCAAGTGGTAAAGCAGAACTTGAAGAGGATTGAAGAAAAGGGGAGTAGCAGAAATATTGATTGTGAGTCTGCACAGAACAATGCTGAAAGACAGTCTTGGCTACAGCTTTGCCTACAAGGCCAGGACAAGCAAATATGTGCAATAAATGGAAAGAACAACATATTTTACAGGAAGGTTTTTGAAGGACCAAAAATAGGCCTAACTTTATTCCCAGAGAAGTCTTGCCACTGATTTCAATAGCAGTAAAGCTAGACTGAGTCCCTTCTAAAATTCTGCCTTATGTACCCCAGGTTTAACCACGAGAAACACAACAGAAACCATGGGTTGTTGAGGCAGTGTCACAACTCCTGCGATACGTAGCTGAGCATTATCTCCCCTTGGAGACTTATGGAGATGGTAGAAGTGGGCAATTGCAAAAGCAAGGTCACAGGGTTAGTAACAGAACTCAGGTGAGCCAGTACATAGATTAAACACAGCTACAATACCAATCTCCTCCTTTCCAGCCTCCTACCGACCATCTTGCTTTCCCAGGGACAAGAGAGACTGAACCAGTCCCTTAAGTTACACACTCATCAGTACAGCACCAGGCTCTTACTACTAATACGGTTCCTTTTCATGAGCACAAGGCATGTTGCACATGCTGCTGTATGCAGTTGAGAAATAATGATCTGACCCTATCCACTACTGTAACATCATCTATTTTGTGCCACACAATAGAGACAGACAGTGCTAACCAACAACATTGTTTTCACGGCTGACGTAGGGAGTAATGACGGTAGTTTCAAAATCCCAGACTTCAAGATAAAGATTACAACTACTTTGCAACTCTCAGAAACAACTGTGGGGTAACACAGAAATACCCAAGGCAGCTGTAGAAGTAGTAAGCTTATCACAGCAGCGTGAAACTCAACTGACTTCGGTGGGAAATGACTGCAGTATACGCACACCCAAACAACCGAGAGTCTTGGTAGAGTGTGTGGGCTTCTATTAACACCACACAGATCCATCTTAGCCAAGATACACACAAGGGGCATTGTGGTGGGAAGAGATATTTGCAAAGTTCATTAATGCTAGAAAAGCTTCATCTCTAGGTAGTGTCCCACAGGCTGTATCTCACGGGCACCACAATACTTTAGACTACGCATGCTCTGTTCAGTAATCTGGTACAGATTATTGCTTTTCTTTATTTCTTCCCCAAATAGCATATTTCAGAATGCAGAGTATTTTTACAGGTGACTGGTTAGCCTGCATGCTGCAAAAAGGGTAGAGAGCACACTTTATTGTAACCTTGCTCCTTTGTGTAATCTTCTCAGCACAAGCCAGAGGGGTTCTCGCCTTCCTAGGCAGTACGCAAAGCAAACCGTAAGTATCTGTGTCTTTGCTAAACTCAGTAGTATCTACTGTCTCTGCTAAGAGTAAATTACTCAGATCACACACTTCCCACCACAGTGTCTTTTGAGAAACATCCATCTACAGTATTGCTTGGAATTGTTTTCTCCTTTTCCAGATCAGCAGCTAGAAACTCTCTCGTTTTCGATGCTTTCAAAGTTTTCTTTTTCTGCAAGAAGACAGCATTACCACCTATTCTTTAAACTAATTAACTATCCCTTTTAGCTATAATTTCTCTTCTTATAAAACATTTGTAAAAGGTCTGTTTTTCCCCATGCCCTCTTTTCTCTCTTTTGGCTCCTCATTATGACCATGCCTAATTGTGATGAGCTGTCCACCATTTACTCCACAGGATTGTATAGAGCTTTGTAATGTGGCTGCCACTGATGTATTTACAATTGGAAGCAGTTAACTCTTTAGTCCTGCTTCCTTGTTCAAAACAATGAACTGCATGAGGAACTAGCGCTTAGCCCCAATTAAATATCTTTAAAAGTCTCCATTTTAAGCCTGAGTACTCCAAATTGAGCATTTGTCAAAGGCCCAGTCACAGCTCCAAATGGAGAGAGGGAAATCCTACTGAGTAGGAGAATAGGACTATCCCACCAGTTCGGGTGAAAGTTCTTCTCAATCAGCATCTTAAAGGTGTAATCAGTATGGGATCTATTAGGTCTGCCTTTTCCACACAAACCTGCTGATCTCTATCCATATTGTTATCAAACAATGATTTTGCTGATATTCAAAAATTCAACATTTTCTTCCTAAAGAGAATCTATCAAACCCTTAACAGTTAAAATGGAGAGGAGGGATTTTAATTTTTGTTTTTAAGGATATTAATACAAAACCAGCTCTTCATTCTGCACCAGGAATTTCAGTATTTTTTTTCTCAGAACTCCTCTTGACATAAAGCTAGCAAAATAAATTCAAATATCAGGAGAAATCTCTCTCTCCTATTTCCCTTTCCAGTTAAGAGACTACACACTCGAGAGCCATTCGCAGTTTCCACAGTTCCGAAATAATTTTCCCCAGCATGTAGGAATTCTAAACTCTAGCCCCTTCACATTCACATTTTAGAGTAAATTCCCTCAAAATTAAATGAGGGTGGTTATAAAGACCCTTGTATTCAACTATTTGAATATTTTTCTAATTTTCGTACAAAATACACGCATCTTTAGAGTCGCATCTACATCTTAAGACATCTATGTACAGATTGAATTAATGGTTATGCCTCCATCAGCTTTGCCCTGGACAGAGATTGTAACATGATGAATGATTCTTTTTCCTACAGAAAACAGAACATAGCAGTTGACAAATGGGCATGAACAGCTACCTTTCTGAGCAAAAATGTTTATATTTTGGTATCTTGATATTGACAACCTGTCTGAAATGAATTCACTTAAAACCTCAGTGCAGTGCTGATAAACCACTTCTTTGTATGTCTTCTTGTCTAACACATTTCTTTCTGCTAAGGATCTCCACACACACGTTGAAAGAACATAGCTCCAGAAGACACTCGCAAAATGGGAAACTAATGCTTATACAAAACAAAGGCAGAAAGAGGAAAAAGAGCCAGTTTACTCCTATAAAGAAAAGAAATTGTAATGAGATCTGATGTATAGAAGAACTGCTGAAAAACTGGAACCTTTTTTCTGATGTGAGTCATATCAGCAAAGCTGACACAGGAAGGCCGTGCACCTTTGCCACAAAACATATTTCCAAAAAAATAAGTTAAACATAAGTGTACAATGTTTGTCCTATATCACTTTGAGACTAAAATATTAAAGTAATATTTATAACAGTACTTAAAGAGTATGTTGCATATATTTTTTAATGCAAAAATAAATATCTTACTCCCAGCTAGGTTCTGGAATTCTAGGCTTGGAGCTCTGCAGGACTGCTAAATCATGAACATCTAGAAGTTATGTGCTATAAAGGCACTTTTTAAAAAAAAAGAAATCAATGCAGTGTGATCGAACTGAGGAGAGTGCTGTTTCTGTGCTGCATGTCCAAGACCAGACTTGCAAGTAGGTAAAAGCAACAGCCAGAAAAACAGAACATGAAGTGAGCATCAGACTACGCTTATTCCCACTCCCCCAAAAGATCCAGGAGAGAACCGCAGCACAGCGTAACCAAGGCTTAAGTGCTTTTCACATTACAAAAGGAATTGTTCTAAAAGAAGGTGCTATATGGGGATCTCCTCTCCCCATCTGCTGTTCATGTTTTCTCCCTCACCTGTTTGCTTATTCTGTTGTAAGTGCTGTCTGAAACATTAGGAACTAAGGTGACGGAATTATTCCTGTGTGTCAGCTTAGCCTGCTTTCCTGGGAATCAGGACAAACCCAAAAAGCAACAATGAAGAATAAGCACTTCTACCAGAACTACATTTCATTACTCTAGCTGCTCTCACAAACAGCTGAAGGGCTGCAGTGGGCAGAATGACTTCCTAATGGAAGGACTCGGCTGTGTTTATTGCACTCAGACCTCTGTTTATACTTGTGGGAAAAGTCCACGCAAAATGAGAGCTTGTCTGCAACCACAGACTGCAGCAGTTTCTCTTTATCAATGCCTTTTCCCCGCGGTGGATAAAACATGCAGTAAACGTGATATCAAAAGAAAGCATAAAATCTGTTCAAGTTCTACAATTAATCTTGAAGCATCAATGGAGACCAATTGTCTGAGCAGATATATCTTTATTTCTTCTCTAATTTCTTTCTCCAACTGTGAACAACTGTCCAATACTTGCTCACTGATCATAATTAGCCCTCAATTATCACAAGCTGCATTTTCACCAGGCCCTTTACTCTTCCCTGGAAATTCTTGCATGTTCAATTCACACGTTCAAGCCCAACTCTCCCCCGGCAGAGAGCAGTGTCCCTTGTCTATAAAATTTGTTCTTGGATACTAAAGTTTTAATTAGTATTTAACATATGAGTAGTCATTGTATGTGGTTTGCACCAAATCTTCTGAAAAAACAGGCCCTTACTCGGAACCTCGTTTTCTTTTAAAGTATATGAACACACGGCAAAAGCTACCAACTCCCTCCTTGTGAGAAAGGGACCCCCAAACAAGTTACAGTCCCTTCCTAAAACAGAGGAAGAATATTCAATGTGTATCTTCACAGGACATTGCAAATATACGGCAGCTGTACCATACACCAGTTCCCCTCACCCTGACTACGTACATGTCCAGGGCGCGCAAACCTTTTGCAGCAGACAGCAAACGCCTCCTTTCCTTCGGAGCTGGTCCCCCCTGTTCCTGCCCAAAGGAAATCAACTTTTCACCCAGCACACAGGCAGGCTGTGCTCCGTGTGCTCGATTACAGACAAGCTTGCTAAGATTCCTCAGCTGCAATAACGAG
>NW_010407752.1:13030-15275 GCF_000710305.1 Buceros rhinoceros silvestris | reverse complement strand
GAAAGAGAGCTGTATGCTTTCTGTATTCTGCTGTTTCTTAATTTGAATCCTTCAAGCTTTCCACATTTTCTTTTTCCTTAGCAATTTCAGTCTCTTACTCCACCTAGGAGGAGTCCTGGAAATTGTTCCAGCCTAAACTGCATCCTGGGAGAAACCACACAACACAGCCGTGCTATTTACACACTTACAAAGCCAGCAAAAACCAAACCCATAATTTTCAGAGAGCAAAATGGACTTTCTTCTAGCCTGCAAGAAAGCAACATATTTCCAGTTCTTAAGTTTTGGAGACAGCAAGGGGTTTGTTTTGAAAAACGCCGTTGTTCTTCATTTGTGTAGAAGCATCCACTGCTCGAGCTACGTGAGCATTTGGAGGTATAGGACACCGTGCAACACTCCCTGGTCAGTCGTACTCACAGAAAAGAGAAGCAGAATGCACGCGGATAGGAAATTTTCTACATCAAATATATTTCACAATAAAGATTATTATTAATACCTTTATAACCCGCTCAGTTTCCAATATGCTCCAGTCACGGTTGTGACAGCCCAAGAAAATTGAACTTTTCTACACAATTCTCCCTAACATGGCCTGCTGCTTGGTCTTATTGTTATTAGAATAATTTGCTCCCAAGTTCTGAAATGAACTCTGTGCCCAAGTAATTAAAGCTCTTAAAGTTTCTAGTCCTTTGTTTAAAGAATTCGTCCTTGTGCTCTCTATGCCCCATCAGCTACCTAATTAGCAGAGCCTTTGCGTGATTAAAAATTCTCACAGAGATTCTGCTGGATATTTGCCTCTCTTAATGAGTGTTTGTGGACAGCTGGGAGCGGGAGCTGGTTCCCTCCTCCCAGGACCTCCAATGAATTCTGCAGACCTCTGTCAGGGCCCAGGAGTGAAAGCTGTCATTTTAGTAATGTGGATGAAAATTGGTCAAAAGCACTGTGGTCCTTGAGGAATGAAAGGCCTTGAAATATAAATGAAGATGAATATTCATATTTTGTTCAATAAGTGCCAACTATTAATATACATGTCTGTCAGTAAGAAAAGTCAGAACTTATTCAGTTGTGCCTGGCATAATTTGGCTCCTAATTCACAATTATCCTCCTATTCTTTCCATTACTTTCCAGTTAATTTTTTTTTTTTCAGTTAAAAACCTCCTGGAAAATGAAAGCATTGCTATTGCCACAAAAATGAGTGCCCTTCTTTAGCCTTCCACTATTTTACTGCCCATTAAGAATCACCTGTAGCTTGTATGTGCGTGATTCTGACTGTCTTGCTCTGGTTTTCTGTACTTTGTTCTCTCTTTCAACGCCAGCTTTTAAACCGGCCCGCTGTACACCTCTGGAAGGTTACCGACTTTCGTTATGGAAACCCTCCTTCGATTCCCTACCCTGCTCCGCAGCGACCCTCCACTTTATTTCCAACCCAGCTCTGATTTCAGATCTGCTGTGATTTTTTAGGATCTTTCCATTTTTAAGGACGCAGCATTAGGTTGAACTACTACAAAACTAGGTTAGTTTTGTGAGGGTTGTGGGAATTATTGTTCCCTTGTTTGTTTTTCAAGTATGGTACATGACTGGTTTGGGGAAGGAAGTTTGAAGACCCTGAAAAGACACCATCCTGCTCTATTATTAGCAACAGACTACTAACGTCTGAAAAGGAAGACTAGGATTGCAGAAGAATCCTAAAAGTATTCAAACTAGACAATCCTGCTTCGCGTGAGAGGAATCTTGTATTCGGTGACGTTTGAGAAATTAGAGATAAGTGATTTTCCAAATCAGTATACTCCTATTTATCACTTTGTCCCAAATACAATGAGCACCGGGACCAATGTACATACTAGACACTTAGCTCCTAGGAGAATAAAAGGATCGGAGAAAACATTGCAAAGCAGGATTAATACTTGGTTTACGGAGTTAAGATGATCAGAGAAAACTGAAACTTCGCATACACGAGTTGCTACATAGACCACACACAAATGAACCTCTGGACTAGAACTCGGCGGGGAGCAGGGGGAAACTGGTAAAGCAGTGAGGAAAGTATTTGCTTTCCTTGAACTGCAATATTACAACTCACCATATCAAAAAAGAAACCTAGAGATATGACCACTATGAAACCTGCTGCCTCACCGCAAGGTTACACAGAGGCCACACAGGAAATCGAACAGGACCAGATCCTGCAGAGACATGCTTTGCTAAATTGCAGGGGAACATTTATTGTTTCAAATTTTACTTGGTCAGGTTCCTGCTG
>NW_010407752.1:11528-12863 GCF_000710305.1 Buceros rhinoceros silvestris | reverse complement strand
CATGAGCTTGTCCAAGTAATGCAAAAGCAGAAATCAGAGAGGCTCTAAGCCTAATGGAATGATAGCTTGAGAGAAGGGTGTGAAGCACCAGAGCCTTCGTGGAACGAAACCAGCACATGAAAGAAAAGAGGTCCTGAGTATTTTGACACAAGTGACCAGATTCTTCTCTCATTTATACTGGTCCCAGTCCATTAGCTTCAGGGTGGTACATCTGCAAGGCCTGAAAGTTAAACAGCTTTCTGTTCAAAGCTTCAGGGTTAAACAACTTTTAATCCCAATCATTTCTCTCCTCATTTCATAAGGTGCTTTGTTGTTGTTCGTGTGAGCAGGATGTTACTTTTCACTCTGCCTACTAGTTGTAGGCTTGTTTCAGCAGAGAATGGTGATCAGCTGCTTTCACTGGCAGTTTGAAAAATGGACAAAGTAAGTTACGACAGGTGTGGGTGCACATTAGCAAGGCAATTAGGTTTGGAAATATTAATTTATCACTTTGTAATAAGGTCATGGATTATAGATCTATATCCATGATACACCTATTATCTCAAGGGTTCCAGTTCAAAGGATTCAAAACAAATGGGGGGGAGGGAATAGCTTTTTTTTTTTTTTTTCTGAAAGACTGATTTGGTTTGCATGTTTTCAGACCACCTGCTAAAATCTCTGGGACTGGAATTGAAAAGCCATGACTCCACCTTTGTTGCAAATTATTCCAAACAGAAGCTGCAGGACAGACATTAGTCCAGAACTCAACAAGAGCGGATTGAAACATTATAAGCATTTTAGGCTTATGATTAAAATTATCGCGATCCCACAAGGTCTGTATTTATGTGTGCTGTGAGGTTGCTTGTTCATACTTGAACAGTGGTCACAGGTCACACACCAACATGCAACAACACGCCACAACTCTGGTTTTGGGGACTGCTGGGGATTTAATATCCATCCAGTCTATGTTAGGCGTCATTTTCACAATTACTATTATTAGTCAGGTTTTTTCTGTGAGCATTTAAAAAAAAAAAAGTGAGTCAGTTTAGAAACTAACAGAATAAAAACATTTATAAGGGTTTTTCTCCCTGCCTCATTTTCTGTGATTTCATGTAGTACATTACCAGAAAGTACCTTGAACTTAATAATTGCCATACCAAAGCAGACCGAAGGTCAACTAACTCTGTCTCATTTAGGGAAATAAGCAGCATACAGGTGCTTTAGAAGACTGTTCCATACAGTCTTATGTGCAAATAATCCACCCCTTTATTTTCACAACTTCTTGTGCACAGATGCCTTCAAAATAGAAGCAGCCTGTAACAGTTTGAAGGAAAAAAAATCCACCTGTGATAATAT
>NW_010407752.1:5933-11388 GCF_000710305.1 Buceros rhinoceros silvestris | reverse complement strand
AAAGAAAGGGAAGTAATATTAATATTCACTGCCTGGCAAGGGCTCAGCTGAAAAGGTAAAGCTGGCACCACAGTCTAGGATACTAAGCCCTGGCTTCAAAAAACTGAGCAAAATCAAACTCCCAAGTCAGGAACCTCCCACAGAGGACAGACTACCCTGTTCTTCATAATGCAGCCACTGGCTCCAAAAACACCCCAGCTCCATACTCAGCCCTGAACACACAGACACACCACACGCACACACACCCCCCGAGCTCAGAGGAATATATGCTGCAAAAGTGGGAAAGGAAAGATCAAGAGAGCTGCAAGGGTCAGCAAAGTGCCAAGTTTATGGAGGCGTTTGGGTTCATTGCACTTCTACATGCATCCGGATACAGAGGGTACGCTCATATTTAAATTGTTTTTGAACTGATTATTTATTCTGCATATTTAGAAGTTGATCTGTTCATTTACCTTGCTTTTAAAATAAGCATTTTTCGTACAGAGGCACAGTGAAAGAAGAAAAGCAAAAGGAAAAAGTGTTTGAATTTTTTCTCAAAGATTTTTTCAAAACTGTTCTGAACACAGCAGTGTTACATTCAGAAATGGTGTCATCAACCACACGTGCTACAATAGATGAAAGTCCTGTCTCAAATCAGTATGGATGTCTTGGGGGAATCATTATAGGAAATCTGCACAGAAGTCATCTCTTAAGGAGGGATTTGAATTGAGACAGGGAGATTGTTTGACATACAAAGCATTGGGGGAACATTGGAGACTGTGAGGATGAGAGCGAGGGGCGCATAAACAGTAGGTTGGCTTCTTTCACATAATAAAACCATCACACGTAGGAAAGAGACTATCTGTGACTAGATACTGTCACAAAAATGCACTGAAATTGGCCGTAACTGCAAAGTCAATAAAATGCTCTTAATCTTTCAATAAACAATTTATTTTTAAAAGTTATTTTGGAGCTGTTGAAGCTCCCAGGGTGGAGAAGTAACTGCACTTTCAATGTGCTGTACAGTATGCAGTATCACAGGTTTAAGTTTCATTTTATTGGATGTATGGTTTAGTCATTTGAACTCTGGATTAGAAGCCCAAATACCTCCACTCTAATACTGACTCTTTCTCTGCCTTTCAACAAATCATTTAAGGTCAGACTTGAATAGCTCTCCTCAGGAAGGAGGACAGGCACTACAGAGTACAAGATAGGAAAGCAAAATTTGTCCTTCAAATCAGTTGACTTCTGTGAAACTGGTGTAATATATTCACTTATTTTTCTTGCAAGATGGTTGCCAAAATGAATTATTGTAGTCAACATTTGGAAAGAATGAAGAATATGGAATAGAGCTGGACAAAGGTTTTGGCTAAAAAAGACTTTGCGAGTTTTAGGACAAAAAAGCTTTTCAAAACCAGCGCAGTAACAAGAGTTTTGCAAACGTGTTACTTAAAATTTTCCCATTGTTTTCTCCATTTTATCTATATAGAAAGAATACGTTGACAGAGGAACAAAGAGGGTAAAAGCAATGGCAAAACTCTACATATTTTTAGGTGTAAATGCCCCCTAAACAGTCATGGCTTGAAATACAATCGTTCATTAAGCATTTTCTTTCAAACCTATTGCACAATACACAGAGCTCAAAAGCTGTCCAGACTGGGAGTCATTCAGAGAAGACAGCATTGCACGTTCTCATTTGCTGGCTTGGTCCTGTCTCCGTCACTTTAATGCCCCAGTAACTGCTAGGAGGTTTCGGGGAGGTCATTCGAGCAATTGACTCTTTCATCAATTGTTACTTCTCCATTTAGAAGTTACTAGGACACTTCCATATATTTTCATTACGCAACTGGCCTAAAACAAACCTCACTGCCTGACTTTGAGGTAGCCTGTAGAAATCTGTGCTCAAGATTCAACATCAGCCTCCTGCTTTGGAGATGACTTCAGCCTCATTCAATACAGGCTACACACTTGGTTAAGAGATTTCACTTCCTCCTTGTTGCCTGCTCCACTAACCTGTTCCAAGAGGCTTAGCACAGGACTTTGCAACCAGTATATGCAACCAGTTCAAACTACATTTATCTAATCATGGTGCTTTAAGAGGAAAAGTAATGATGCGTTATCAGGCTTACCCCTGCCAACCACTTCCATGAGAGAAGTGAACTAATCTGGATTCGCATTTATTTTCAGTCGCCATTCACACTGCTACACCAGATTCTGTAACTATTTGACTGGAAGCTACGAAGTTGTCATAAGTCCTGAGCAGGTGCCAAAAAATGCCAAGCTGTTAGGAAGTCTCTTTCCCAGGTAACAAAAGGACCACCACTGAAAAGAAAAAAAGTGAAGTAAAGGTTTGCAGTTTATGAGGTTAAAATGGCAGATGCAGGGCGGCTATCGGGAAGCAAAACTAAGACAACAGCTACTGCTCTGAAAGAAAGTGAGTCAAGTGCAGCAGCCAAAGGATATTTACTCTTATGTATACATAACAAGTGTCTGAACAAAACCCTAATGACACCACTGAAACACAGGAGAGAGCTTACCCTCCCCTCTACATTAAAATAGACTTCTTGGCAGCTTCAGAAAGAGACAAGGGAAAACCTGCGATCTATATCCTGAAATTAGGAATTCATTCCATTTATATAGTGTTTAAAAATAAAGACCAAATCATAATTGTGCTCGGAAAGCACCCATCCAGCAGCACAGCTCACTTGCCTTTGGAAATACAGCCACAGTTTGTTGCCTTCTCTGTGTAAATTGTCTAACGTGGATAGTAAAGCTGAAAGTACCAGGAGGGTCCCTAGATGACTTCATAACTTGCAGAAACAAGCTCATGTATCGAGGGAATATTGTAAGAGGTAGCACTGGAAACATTAGGGAAGATTAACACTCTTAACGCTCGTCGGCATTACCAGGGGGCTCTTCAAGTATTTCCTTCTGTCTGGAATCACAGCTTCTGCCTTTAACCATGCAGAAAGGAAACAAGTGGTGACCTAATTACTATGAATTCTTCCAGAATGACTCTGCTGGCGACCCAAACCTTGGAAAGATGACATTATGTTTCTTATCCTACCCTGTCACTTGGTCCACTTTACAAACTCTGAAGTATTCATTTCTGAAAATTACTTTATTTTACTGTGGTAGGTAATAGGCATTATTCTAGGGTTTATAGACGCTTTTTGAAGCTGGCATCTGACACAGTCTAGAAAAGATCCACGGAAGACTCTTTCCTTCCTCATGCCCCCATGGAAACTGAGCTGCCCTAACGGAAACCGAGCTACCTTTGCAGCCTGTATCCGTCTAGAATTCTGTATGTCTGCATTTATATACATATCAAAGAGCATTTCCCAGCACAACCCTAATTTTGTCAGCAGACATCCAGAAGCCTTACATAAGGAGTAGGATTCCAACTTCGTGCTTGATCTATGCTGTTTCTGTATTGCCATTTCTCAGTTTTCTATTTCCTTAGTATTAGTAACTTGTTATATAGATAGAACATTGGAATGTGCCGTACCACATCTCTTGTGGTATCTCAGACTGCATCTCATTACTTCGTTTTTCATTCACCTTGCTTCTGAACAGTCTCAATACTTCGCCTTATTTCTTTGGATTCAGTAGTAGAGGAACAGTTCACTAACATCTAGGCCAACATTTAAACATAGAACCAATGCAAACACTGCCTGATTCTTGGAAAAGGGTTGTACCCAAATCTTCCCCCATTACTGCGGGTCTGAAATGGAGTAAAAACTCTGCAAAGCAAACTGGTTTCTTCTACTCTTCCCCATGCAATGCCAAGATGAGAAAACCCTTGGTCATCTCATCAATGACCACGCCTTCAAAACTCTACAGTAACTTCATTCTTAACTGCAGGTCAAAGCACTACTGTGTGTTCCTAGACACAGGAACAGGTTCTGTTAAAGGCATCAGCTCTGGGTTTCCCAAAAAATCCTAATCAGAGGAAGCGCAGTTCAAATCCAAGTTTTGTAGCTTGACCAAACATTTTAACTGGTGGAGGGGTGATGTAAAGAGGTACAGCTAAGGAATGAACAGCTAAATGAATGAACGTGTCTCTCACGGGCCAGAAGCTCCTATCTCTTCATCTTCCACAAACAGGCAAGCAGCTCCCCAAAACTGCTTTTCCAGAGACAGATACGAAAATTATACATTTGTAAATATATATAACTTACTACTGTGCATCTTTCTGTAGATGTATTTACAATAAAAATTAGCTTATTATCCTGTCCTCCTTAAAAACGTGCTGTGAAACAAGAAGTACAAAGGGTAAGAAGAAAACTGGCTCCTCGTAATTTTTTTTTTTAAAGAACAAGGTCACATCTCAGCAACTGAAAAGTAGCAGAGCTCCTTTCATCAAGTTTTTAACTAGAAAAATAGTATGCCCATTTCTTTGTAATACACCTCTGGGCTTTTTTATTATGACTTCATTTCCCCTTGTAATATTGGAACGTCTCTATAATTGTAAAAGTGTAATAGAATCTAATAGAATTTCATTTGGAACTCTGAATGGTCTATGCCATCTCTGCTCATTTTGAGTAAAATAATGATTTTTAATGTCCACACATGGCTTCCCATGACCTTATTCAATCTTTGGGTTGATCAGGAAATATATTGATTCAATTACATACTGATGACAAATGAACTAAAAGAAAGAGGAAAAAAAGGTCAGCATATATTTGAAAATGTAAATCTTAGCAATGTCTTTTGGGTTTGCCCAAAAAAAAAAAAGTCATTTCAAAACGCCATTTGTGGCTAATAGTGTGGAGTTCCAGTTCCTATCTGTGAGCAGCAAAGAAATCATTAAAGTGTAAGAAGTGCACTCTCCCCTTCTTTTGTTGTTACAAAATCCTCTTTCCTTTAGAGGTTTGCATGGAATGACCTCCTTTGGCGAAAAGACCCTTTTTCCTCTTGCTTTATGGAAAGAAGGCTTCAGTTCATAAACGCATCACCGTTACACTAATTTTTCTTTCCTTCCTTCACCACCACCCCCCTTTTCATTTTGTTTTCTTCATAAAACAATTACCAGCGCAAACATATCATCATCGCCACTTCCCTACCCTCACTGCTTTGGTTATTATCACACCTTTATCCCCTCATTTTCGGTCTCAGCCATATAAAAAGCCAAATGGGATGGTGTGCATCAGCGGAGTTGTTTCCACATTAATAAGCTCCAAGTGTCTATTCGTAGTGTTGCAGCACTTGATGGCACCTCACAGTAAAACCCTTTTTAATCTAGGCTGAAACCTCACCACTGCTCTGGGAAGCTGGGCTCTGAACCTTAGAAACATAACAGTTAATTGCTAAGAAGCAGTAAGACTTGAATAGAAATACAGAGCAGTCAATAGCTAGAGCAGCCACAGTGTCGTCCGCTTTGTTGGTAATGTGGATTTCACAAGGTACCAACAAACCCCTACCCTTCAGGACTCCCGTTCTTGGCAGGCCCCAGACGCCCCATGCCCGGGGCTGT
>NW_010407752.1:0-5598 GCF_000710305.1 Buceros rhinoceros silvestris | reverse complement strand
GCCCCGACGTCGTCTCTGTCACTGTCCAAGCTCGCTAGGCCCTGGCAGATGAACCTCAGGTGTAAAGGGTGGAGCCAGTTCCACGCACGCTGCGCCTCAGCTAAAAAATCCACCATGCAGGCCCGAAGGGTGCACTCATCGCTTGCAGGGAGCGTGGGAAAAACCCTTCCCAGATCTTCGTGCGCGAAGCCAAGCCGTGATGATGATGAACACATCCCCTGCTTTGGATTAGTTGTTTGGCTGG
Source organism: Buceros rhinoceros silvestris (assembly GCF_000710305.1). Taxonomy (NCBI): domain Eukaryota; kingdom Metazoa; phylum Chordata; class Aves; order Bucerotiformes; family Bucerotidae; genus Buceros; species Buceros rhinoceros. Next base: position 5,354 of record NW_010407752.1, on the reverse strand, counting down.
TTTTAATGTGTTTGGTTGGTTTTCACTTTGGTTTCTGTCTTTTAGGGATGACATACAGGTCTGAGAGAAAAACATTCAGCTGACAGCTACCCAGCCTGACTTCCCCACATTAGAGCAGGCAACCCTGACAGGCCTGGTTTTCCCAACGTGAAAAGCCGTTCTGTCCCAAACAGGTCTGAACAGGTTGGTTTCTGTCTTTTAGGGATGACATACAGGTCTGAGAGAAAAACATTCAGCTGACAGCTACCCAGCCTGACTTCCCCACATTAGAGCAGGCAACCCTGACAGGCCTGGTTTTCCCAACGTGAAAAGCCGTTCTGTCCCAAACAGGTCTGAACAGGGGGATGAGATCAAGTCTGTAAGCCAGCTATACAGGTCCCCCTCCACATCTGACAATAACTTTGCAAGGCTTTGAGATTTTTGCTATGGAATAAATGCATCCACTGGGAACAGCAATGGGACCACCACCTATTTGTGCATTTCACTGAGAGCATTCTGGGGAGAACTTGCAGTAACTTTCATCCTGTCCTGAGACTAGCACAAGACTATGGCCCTCACTTCTTATGAGACCCGCCTTGGAATAGCCTTTAAAAGAGTGGCAAAGCCAGGAACTGACCTGCCATCTCATCCACGGAGGCATTAGCCACACTATCTCTTTCTGCAGACAGATCTTTTTTTAAATATTCAGGACTATCATCAGGACACACGTGAATGCTTTCAGACAAAAGTACACAGCTGAGCATCTAAAAAGCAGGATATGGGCACTCCACTAAAATCACAACCTCAGAAACAAGACTTTATCCAAGGCAACGTATTTTGTTAATACAAATTTTGTAGAAAACTGCATGCACTGGAAAGGATCTGTCAGGTATTGATTTTACAAAGGAAAACATGTACATGGGGAAAAGTAGCTGCTTTCTAGAGATTAGTGTTACAAAATAAATTCAAATGTGTCATAAGGTTTCTCAGCATTTTTTTTCAGACAGTCCAAGACAAAGAAACACAGTTTTCAGGATCTAAGCAGCTTGAGAACTGATTATCATCATATAACATAACTTTAACTTTAGAAGTTTAAACAGCAAATAATTTTTCTTCACAACAGCTTTTATTTGCATACTCAAAGGGAGAAAGATTAAAACCAAAAATTACTTGTTTCCCAATCTTTGCTCATTTAGGGCAAAATTACCACGGGAACCGTTTAGATGGGTAGGCTGTTTTGCTGTTACTATTCAGTGGCAAATACGGTTCATTCACAATAATCTCTTGAAGGCGTGCAATTACACCTCCAATCTGCAGCATTTTTTGATTGAATGAAACATTGTTGGAGGATTAGTTTGTCTGCAGTGAAGTGCTGCTTTCTGTTACTAGCCTTTGGAATGCTGACTTTGGAGTACTGAAGTCCCTACAGGCTTTTAGGACAAAATTGTCACTCTCCTGGGAAATGAGCATATATTAGGTATCTTATTTTCTGCAAGGAACAAGGATGGCACAGACGAAAGAAAAGACAATTGTTACGGGTTGAGATTGAATCCCAGACTGCCAAGCCAAGTGAAATTCAGAACAAGTCCATCCTTCTGGGCTAGGTATGGCAGTAAGATTCCAAATGGCATGAGACAGCACTGAACCTGATGAGACTCCTCCAGCTATTCTGCGAAGCTCTGATGAGCAAACACCACATACTTATATATGCTTTTCTTCTTTTTTGTCTATTACTTCAGGTTTCCAAAGCAATTGAAATACTATTACGAATCTAGCCATCATATTTTGCAAAACCTTCAGGAAGCTCATGACAAGGAAAAACCAGTTTTAAACATTTTGTACTTCACTTTATAGCGTTCAACACGAGACAGCAAATACTCTGTTATGCTGCAGCCCAGCAGGGTAATGCAGATTCCCAGCAGACTAACCAGACTTCTTACGAGTCAGCCGCCATAAAGAACTGCGCCCTGTCCTACTTCTCAGCAAACATTTAATGGCAAAATGTGGTAGTGAGGGCTCATTTACCACAACCTCATTAATTTCACAGAACATACTGCAGAACATTTGCTAGCGTACTCTGAAATATTATTGTAAATTATTTAAGCTAAACTACACTTGTCAAACAAATGACTGAATTACATTTTGTGATGCAGAATCCTAGATTTTTCACTGTTAGTGTTTCCCAGCTTCCTAATTGCCCAAAATAAAAATTAGTCTGGACTGGTTTTATACGTATGGCACTGAAAGCAATATAGCCCTGAGCTGATCCTGGTCCCTCTGTAGTAGCCTTGTAAATACGACAAGATCCAGGTGAAAACCACATTAAAGCACAGGTTGTTCAGCCCAGCTAAGGCTTGCCCAGATGTATGGAGAAGGTCAGCTTTGTACAGGTGAGGAGACCATTTCAGCGCTCAGTAGCTATCCCTGGGGTCAGCACGGAGAGAGGACAAGGAGCTCCTTTTCCTATGACACTAGTATATCTAAGAAACATTAATATTTACACTGTGTATCAGTCTCATCAGTGAACCCCCAGAACTGTGCCTCACCAGCTCTTCAAGACCAGCCTGCTGCGACGTCGAAGGAAAAGCCACGCTGTCCCTTCTTCGCAGAGGCGGTGGAGGCCGGCAGTAAGCCGTTTCACCGCAGCACCCCCATGCTCTGCAGTGCTTGCTCCACACCACGGTGCTAAAACACAACCTCAGCTGGCGAGCAGCATAAGTGGACCTGCCAGTATCGCGGTGTCTAAAAGATCACCATAGTCAAAGCACTCACCACACACCACTGCCACATTCTTACTTGACATTTTAAGTCGTAACAAAATTATTTACAGTGAGCTCCGCTGGTCTCGAACTATCTTTAACAGCTTGATCATTCAGTTGAGGCACACAGGAACCTGGACATACACCACGGGTGTATGAAAGAACTTGTTTGCTGTGTCACTCGGGGTACAGATTGAAATTGTCTTAAATTAACATCATTTTAAAAAATTAAGGCTATAGGTTATGAAATACCAACTTTGTGCCAGCAAAATTAAAGACACTAATTTATTTTATAACACTTTGAAGTATTATATGGCATTTTATTTCTTGATAACCTTTCAATGTCTAACCCCATTTAATTTACATACATAGTTAGCAGCTCATTAACAGCTCATTAGAAACACCAGGAAAAACACACGACAGTAACAAATTCAGTGCAGCAGAGGGGACCAAAATTCTGTTTGGGAAATTATACAGAAATTTCTGCTTCTAAATGACAAATCTATGGTATTTTGCCAGCACTAGGCCTGCAGGGCTTGCTATTATTACATGAAAATAGTAAAAATAACTCAATTTCTATAGGTGACTCTTCTCATATTTATTTAGACAATACTAGGGGGCAATGTGCTGAGAGAAGACCACATGGCACAAGGCAGGGAAGATGCAACAAAAGGTAAGCGGCATTTTGGGCAGCACAGGTAAGCGCCGCACTAAACACTGTGACCTAGTAGTGCGTTTTGGATGATATACAGTTCCCCAAAACTATGCTTCTGTGAAGTGTTCTTTTTAAAATAATCTGTTCTATTGTAAAAAGCAAATGTACATAATTTAAAGCCACCAAAGTCTCAAAAATGGATGTGCCACGTCGGATCACAACCCCGCGAGCTGTCTTCATCTGTGAAGAGCAGACTTTTAAGGGAACGTAGATAGTGTTGACATCCTTGGGTGTATCTTCTGGCAAATACCAAGGTAGAAATTTTCCAAGCAGGATTATTTTACACCCAGACTGTCATGCTAGATAGTGACTAAACGGACCTATCTTTCGTGACTCACTCTCATCCCTGGCACAGAGTCTCCATTGATACAGTGAGAATAGGGATGAGGATTACTATCATAAAGTGCTATTAGATCCATGGCAGGAAACTCATGAAATGTTGTCGTCACCTTCTTGTAGGACTTTGGCGGGATCATAGAAATGAGTACTGCCAGCAAACACAGTGGTTATTGGAACCGAAATACAGCAGCACAGCACAGATCTCATCAATAAATTTCAAATAAAAGATCAAACCACTGACATTTGAAGAGCTGATTTAAGGGAAACTAAAGGTAAATGGGTCACAGAGACCACCTGAGAAAGTTTCCACGTTAGGAAATAAAACACACATTTCCGAGAAGGATCCCAATTTCCAAATGCCGAACTCTGCCAGATTCACGGAACTCCCTGCAATTCACCTGCTAACACACTCTGGTAAGGATGGAGTATACTTTAAATTTGAGCGTAGCCCTCCCCAAGTCTTCCTGCTCCTCTTCCAGTTCTCCTGAAAGAGACCTCAGTTGTCTCTTGGTCCTTCCCCATTCTCAGCATAATACTTCAAACTCTCCTTTCCATCTAATGTCCAGGCTTTCCTTTCTGTTATATCAAACTCTCCACTATATTCCATAAAGTTTTTTTCCTGCCTTCCAGCCTCTTCTTCCCACTGCTCCCAAGTCTTGGAAGAGAAAATAGTTTTTACTCCTTTGTTTTTTCATTCCTGAATCTTTTCTTCTACACTATTTTAGATTTAGACAGTCATTTCCTCAAGTCTAGATTGTCTAAAATGCTATTGATAAGGCACATGAAGATAGTCTTAATCATACCTTCTCTTTCTTTAGCATCATTTCTCTATTTTCCACTTGATTATGTTTACTGTCTAAAAAATTTTCTTGCTATCACTGCACTCTCCAGTGGGCATCCAGCTGTAAAATGCCCTCTTACCACTTTGCCAAATAAATAAATCTCTCATTTCTTTCCCTTCCATCGCTATATTTCTGTACCTTTCTACTCTACTAGTTTGGCTTGTTTCTCTGCTCTCAGGTGTGTGTTTTCAAATTCATTTGAACTATTTCTAAAAACCAAATCTGGCAGACTCACCCACAGAAAGTAAATACATATCTAATTACAGGGAAATTATAGCACCGGGATATTTAGAGAATTAAACTAAGTCACCACAATCATATGCAAGCATAAACATGTGTATGATTACATGTGCATGTGTATGATTATCTGTAACTTACTGGCAACTTCCTTCTTCCCAGGCTCAGGTCAAGTTGCCATCTCCCACACAGAAACGTTCTTTGTGGTGTTCTTCTTCCAGTCACCTACCAACACAGCAGCTGCCCTAGCTGTAAGCAGCACCTTGGGAAGGCCATCTGACTTGGATGTTTCTAAGCTGCTGGGACATCAATATACTTTCTTGTTCGCCTTCCTTTCCCACTTCAGGGGCTTCCCGCCGGCACAGGCAAGTCAAACCTCTCTCAGCACCGGCACCCGAGGCGCACGGCCCGCCCGCAGCCGCGTGTGCCCGCGGCCCTTCCTGCTTTGATCGCTCCACCGGGGGCGGCTCCGGGCGAGCTCCC
>NW_010407751.1:26706-32207 GCF_000710305.1 Buceros rhinoceros silvestris | reverse complement strand
ATATACAATACATAATTAGATATTATAGTATAAATTAATTACACAAAAACAATTACAGAATTGGCTTTAATATAAATACTGTAGTTCTGTTAAGACCCAGCGTTCACAAAATGCCACACAGGATGGAAGCAGAGCTCTACACTCAGTTTGCACTGGCAGATGTCCACATGCCCTCTGTAGAAACCCTGTGTGCCCATTCTCAGCTTGGGCCCAGAAGCCCAACATCTACAGAATTTCAGGTACTGAAAAGTGTGCATAAACCCCCCCAGCACAACATGTGCCCTCACACGAGGGGAGGCTGCACTCGAAGCACAGGGGTTGTCCTTTGGCTGGCTTGGGTTTTTTACCTGATCAAGTCCTGCTCTGGAGTGTTGGCAGAACAGTCGCAGTGATTGCAGGACATTCCCAGGGCTACTTACGTGTTGTTTGGATTTTGCACCCTCTCCCACCTCGCTCCCATTTGACAGCATGCGAAGGAGCAGCCAAATACTTCTGGGAAACAGGGAAGCCCGGACTGCGACCTGTTGCTGTGATTTTTCTAATACGTCAGGGAGGAGGGATTGGAGGATCAGTGGAATTCTTCAGAGAGGGAGGATTCAGCTCTACTACAAATTTATTTCCTTTGCAGGGGGTGGAGAAATAGCAACAGGTGAGAGGAGGGGCTGGGAATTGTAATAAATCCTTTTCTGCTGGCACCAAGTGGCTTTCTTCATGTGTTAGTATCAAGACACACTGCAAAGGCAACACTAAGCGCAAGGCGCTCCCACACCGCGAGCCGTGGTAACACTTCATTTGGTGTAAGGTCTGTCAGCTCAGCATTCAGGGTTTTTTAGGAAAGAATTAAACAGCTGACTAAAAATTACAAGGAAAACTTAAAGAGGACACTAGAGCAGCTTTGAAACCCGTTTGAACCACGCTGCTGGGACAGACTGCACCCTCTGCATGCTTGCATAAGAGTTTATTAATACGTATAACACTAATTACCCACTTATGTCCTGAAGCAAGGCTGGGAATGAATTTCAGGAAAGGAGATGTTTGTTTTGCACAGGCGCCCACCAGTCCTGAGGAAATTGCCCCGTATCTCCACCCTGTGTACACTCGTGCCTGTAGCTGTAGGCACTAAGCGGGGAGAAGACACGGAGCTTATGCAAACCCGTGTACCCTCATTCTTCCGCGTCCCCTGGTATGGAAAACCTGACCAGCAAAAAGCCCGGGGTCTGTCCACTGCTCCCGCCTCAGCTGAAGCCGTACAGCTGTTGCCTGAGCAGAGAAAGGGATTGGGTTTCACGGGCTGTGTAATCTGCGACAGCGCTCTTTGGCTTGGGGATAGCAATGAGCCTCACCCAGGCTTAGCCATCCCCTTTCTGCCTGCAGAGGAACGCCCCGGTCGACATAGAAGGAAAATTGTTTGCTGAATTTCTGCACAGCCCTCCTTCCAATTGCTGGAGAGAGAGGGGGAGTGAGAAAGAGAGAGAGTTTAAGGCAGGCTCTGCACTGGTGTTCTGGGCTATTTCAACTTCAGGGCAACTTTAGAGAACTTCAGTTATTTTTGGTAAGTTTTTTTTAAAAAAACCAACCCCCCCCCCCTCTCTCTCTTTCTTTCTTTTTAATCTCAGATGCGGATTGCACAAGTTTGCAGTAGGTGATGGGCTTTTTAAAGTTGCAAAGAGATGTGGGCGTGTGTATTTATGTCCTTTGATATAGAAACTGGACATCCTGATTATAAAGACAGAATGTTCCCTGCTGCTGTACTTGATAAGTGAAACATGAAGATGCTGTGTGTTAGGTGATACGGCGGGGAAAAGTACGGCCAGAACTTCAGCCAAGGGGCATCCCACCTGGCATAAAGCTTTGCCTCTTTCTTGTGTATGGGAAGAAGTGAGATCAGGGATGAACGAATGTGTTCAGCCTGCTAAAATGTTTCTGATCCCCATTTTTAATGCAGGGGATTCAAGCTTGTGCACTAACCCTCCCAAAGCTTTCAGAGGGATGTTGGTTCTCAGTCCCATCCACACCCCTCCATTCAGTAATCTCTATTCCAGATCATGCACGTTGTTTTCCTTACTTCCTCTGTCGGTATACTTAACCCATCGTATGACCTCTAAGATAGTGAAACTCTCTTTTGTAGTACGAAATGCCAGTCCCAGTTGCCATGAATTGCAAAGTGTAAATTGTGATTTACTTGCAGCAGAGATTGTTTCCGATGAATATGGGTTTTCTGTTATTTGTTTACCCCATAGATATGTTTGAATTTTTAAGGTATCTGTGCTTCTACAAGAGGAATTCTATTTGAGTGGATATTATATCTCAAGAGATACCATTGGCAATATACATATCATAGGATCCCTGTATGTTAGAGGTATATTTGAGACTACGATTAACCTTGAAGCATTTGAAAAACAGATCCATAACCTTGTCAGAAGAAGCGGGATCCTGTTTGTATTCGCCATGAGGTTGCTGAGGCTAATTCACAAAGGGCTAAGAAATATGCTCGGTGAAATTATTCCTGTCTAGATTCTTTGCCCCATTCATGTACCTTAACAGGTTTCTGAACACACGAATACAAATGAACACAGGAAGAATTGATATCTGTAGCCACCTGTAGATAGAATGAAAAGTATGTGCTCCTAAAGCTTTTATAGAAAAGAGAAAAAACATTACTCACATAAGAGAAAACATCAAGAGTCTACTCTGTAGCCACCTGTAGATAGAATGAAAAGTACGTGCTTCTAAAGCTTTGATAGAAAAGAGAAAAAACATTACTCACATGAGAGAAAACATCAAGAGTCTAACCCTCTACCACAAAAATAACCATTCTTCTTTATAATTTATGAAACAAGAAACACAGGAAGTTGGAAGCTGACTCTGAAGAGACAGTACTTAGCTTATGATCACCTGTTGCATGCATGAGCGAAAACTTCTAAGTGTTGCCTAGCTGTATCTCTTACTATAATGAAGAAAAACCATAAGGAATTTTGTGGATCCAAGCAAACTAGAGAAAAAGCAGTTTAAAACAGCCAATTTACTTCCGAAATCTGTCCTAACATAGATCAAAAATCCAGCAAGAAAAAGTTTCAGATGCTTAACAGCACTGGAAAACATATAACGTCTCAGAATTTATTGGGTTTTATTAGCTGTGTTTAAGACCGGTAAGTGTGAGTGGAACTTTTAATTGCAGTAACTGTAACAATGGAGTTAACAATAACTCTTCAGCAATAGACTGAGAACTATAAATCTGTGCCAGGCGCTCTGCAGTGCTGACATGCTCCATGATGGCTGTAGCTCCTCTGTGGACGCATGTAGATTTGTTAGCTAAAATTGCATTTTACTATCTTTGGTGCGGCACTCTCATAAAGTAAACTCTACTATTAGATTACGAGGGTTGTGTAAATCTGCGACTGAAGTCGGTTTGACTCTCGTCAGTGCTCATAAGCAATCCATCAAGGATGGCTGCCTTCCAACCTTCTCTACAGTGGGCGTTAACCTCCTTTCAGTCAGACGGGGCAGCGGTAACTTCTAGCACTGATTTGTCAGGAGTTTGGAGATGGCACGTATTTTCTGTTCTTAATTGTCTTGGACACTCAATCCATTTTTGCAGCTATGAGGTCAACATGCCTATATTCACTTTTGGCTGTGCTTGAAGCTCATCACTGAAACAAAATCTAACCATCTGTAATACATGGTCGGGGAATAGCTACGATCTATCTGAGTTAACCTCTTCTTGACTTCAGTGGGTTCAGCGTGGCATGCTTGGAGGCAACTTTCTCTGGGAAGCCATGTCAGGAACTTCACGGGCACTTTACCTGACATTGTCACTGTGAGTGGAGGGAGTGGGACATACAGCTTTGGGTTCTTATTGAAGTGTCATGTCTTGTATGACGCCACAGGAATGTATATCACTTGGTTTGAATGTCTAAAAATGCATAGAGATTTGGGTTAGTCTCTTTTCCTCAAGTTCCCTAGTAGGGCAAAGAAGTCAGTTCACCCTATGCAAGTATAAAACACTGAGGGATTTAAATAAGATGTTTTCCAGGATTCCTCACATCAAGAAACCTAAATAATCAGAATATAAGGCAGTGCATTTGAAATATGTGAAAATTACTGGCTTATATTCTGTGTAAATATTTGAGTAAATAGATTCAATCTGTTTTTTACATCTAGCTAGTTTTGCATTCCATAGTGTCCCTCACATCGAGGAGCAAGGTTTCCACCTCTGGAAAAACATCTTACTGTGTTTCTGGGCTCCATTTGCACACCAGTAAGGTTGCAAAAGGCCTCTACATTGGCCCTGCTCTGAGCGAGGAGGGGACCTGGCCCTCTGCACCAGCACAGGCAGACTGAGCAAGGATGAGCTTTTGCTTTCAGGCAGTTTGCCACATCCCTGAGCCCCAGCACGCTAAAAAACTGTTTTCCTGACAACATCATCTAAGAACTACTGCCTTTCCTGCTTCCCTTAGCTGTGACTTCCAATCTGCCTAGCAGGCTTTTCCATCCAAAGCCAAGTGGTGGAGCAGCGCCGAGCGATGTAGGGGATTCAGTTCCTGACAGAGACAAGATTAAACCCTACCAAGACTAGGTTGCCATCTCTCCACATGTGACAAAAATCAGGACAACACTCTCGTGGCAAGAAAGATCCTTTGGATGACCCGCAGCTGTACCTAGCCCCAGTGCGGGAGAATTATAGCTGCACCTAAGGGAACACGCTAAATCCATGTGTCTGCTCATCTCACTCTGGTTTTAAAATCAAGGCTGGAATTAATTATTTTATGTTGGAAAACAAAACTTCAGGCTAGGAGAAGGCCTTTGATGTGCTAAATACTTCCTACCAACATGTTTACTTCCTGAATGGAGGCTATAGGTAGCCAAATATCTGGAAGTAACTGCTGACTTATTGCAGAGAATGGGTTGACAGTTTTCTGTCAGAGAAGGGGAACACAGGGATTCACCATCCAAATGTGACCAAACACGTAGTCCAGAGTGGCTGGAACAGGTCAAACTATGTTAAGGTTTTTATGGCATGTAAGTAATAAATAAGCCAAGGTAACTGATAGGGGACCCATCTGCTGCCATGGCATAGGGACGGCAGCTCTGCAGAGAGTGAGTCCCAGGCCACGGTAACAGCACAAATCCCAGAGAAATTCCACGAAGAAGGAATGTGAGTGCCTGAAGAAGAGCAGGCACTGAGCCCACTTCATCTATCCCATAAAGATAGCAGTGTCTTCAGAGGGCAAAGTTATCTGTTTTTCAAAAACACAAACAAGGAGATAAGGTTTATATGATTTCCAAGCCTGCTGATAAATGCTCGAGACTCCAAAGACGCAGTAACTGTTCTCCACTTCTGGGCAAATGTTATTTCTTCTCTGTAGTTCAGGGAACAAACACCACTTGATTTTGATAATGGTGGGCTGTGCCTGACGTAAGCAGAGTCAGGGGAGCAGCCGTTATCTGTGAGCCATCTGATTTTAAATACCTTTCTACCTGCCCACTGACCACTCAGCTCT
>NW_010407751.1:11185-26599 GCF_000710305.1 Buceros rhinoceros silvestris | reverse complement strand
GAGCGGTATATTTACTGCCTCGGTCAACCAGCGCTGAAAAGCAAAGGTTTGACGCTGCAGGTACTCCTTTGCATTTCTACAAGTCCTAGCTAAATAGTCTAATAAACTATTGTAGATACAAAATCTTCTACCTTTCAGTGAGTCCTGAAAGCTCACACATTTTATTAGTCCAGCCATCCCTATTTTTCTCAAGTTCCCCATAATCCATACCAGCCCTAGACAGTTGATGTCATTCAGCTTTCCACAGGTCACCTCTTCGTTTGCTTGCTGTGTGGTTTGCCCTAGCACCCAGCCCTTTGACTGTCGACCAGGCACAATGCTCTACTTTTCCCTCAAAAAGGAAACGCAGGAACTTTTCTTTCCCCTGCCTCATGTCATTCTCATTTTAAACCAAAGAGCCAGCCTTAGCAGAATTACTTGGAGGAATGAATTCCAAAATGGAAATTTTAGCATCAAGAAGATTCTCCAAGGACATGCACACAGGAGCAAAAATTAGAGTTCGGTAGCAAAAGGCATAATAACTTTTCTACACAGCAAGAACTGCCTTAACTGATGTTTGCATTATATTCTGAAAAGGAAAAATATCTGAGTGGGATTAGGCATCGTTTTTGAAAATTAGTTAGAAATCAACTTTTGGTGAATCTCACAGAACTTAGCAGCTCTCCCTCGGATCAGGGAAGCATCCGAAAAGCTGGGTTGCTTTTTTCATTTGAAATGTGCGTGGATTTATTGGAAGGTACATGAGATGAAGATCCGTGAAACTATCATGAGAAAGCTACTGGTTTTGATTGCTGATATTTCCTGGCATGAGCTGAGCTTTCCCTATTTCTGCTTATAAAATCAGCTGAAAGCAAATGATTTAAAAGGTGACAAAAATGTCATTAAGCATTCCCCAAATATTTTCATATATGTCAGAGTTGATCTGATTTATGCTTTAGTGAAAGGTTGCATTGATTTTTATATGAACTGTGTCCTCACACTCCTTGACTTTTTCACAGAACGGGCTTGATTCTGAGAAAAAAAGTATTTTCACAATGAATAGCTCGGACGAGTCAGTGCCAAATTAAAATATCCCATTAGTCAGAGTCCATTTTGGAGGCAAAGTGGGCATTTTCACAGGAGAGTGACGACACGCGGCATTTGTACTCGCGGTGAAGGATGGCTACAAAGGCAATGATGGGTGCAGGTGTGATGCTGACTTACCAACCAGGCTTCCTATGAACCGACAGTGGTCGTGAAGGGTAATACGCTCCTCGGCTCTGCTATCGCTCTCTTCTTTTGGGGCATGTGTTGGGCTAGAAAATTATTGACTTTGTAAGTGGTGTAAAACAGACTTCTGAAAGTTATTTCACACACTGGTGTTTGTAAGGGGACAGTTCAGTGCTTTACAGAGCTGGACGGAGGCAGGACCCCCACAGAACTGCTGTGAAAGGAATACATGGCACTGTGATCGTCCATCTATATTTGGATTGTATGATGTCCACAGTGGATTTAACAACTGCTTCGGTCAGTCCAAGAGGAATCTGTGAATGAAATGGTTTGGGTAGAGGTAGCAGGAGAAATAATGTTTTTCTTTTTAAAAGTATCCTTCCTCAGAGGTTATAAAGCAGCTTTTGGATAACTGTACTGGTTATGCCAGGAAAGCTCATCAGAGAGATTAGGGACTTAATTGCATAATTATAGTGTATACATTGCATGCTTCACCAACCAATTATATAAACCTTGTTTATTCTAAAGAAACCTTAAAGCCCAGAGAATAAGCCTTACACTTGCAGATAAGCTCAGGAGAGAATGTAATCTCCCCTAAATATACCAGCTTGTTTCTTAGAAAGAAAACAGGGTGCTTGGTGCACGTGACAACAAATCATCCCTGCGTCTCATGGTGGGGAGATCAGAGCAGCTGTCAGGAGTGTCTGAGGAGCCCAAGCCAACTGTCTACAGCACATTTGCCTAGCGGATCTGCCCTGTGCTTCCCCTCCTTCTCTCCCTTTCTCCTTTTTTCTGCTTTGCTACTGTGGATAAACAGTCCCCGTCCTGCAGAACTGCTCACAACCTGACCGTGTGGCCAGCCCTAGTCCATAGGGCTCCTCTGGACCATTGTTTCCCTTCTGCTGCTGCTGAGCACAGTGGGTCTAGGAGCACGGGCGGGTGCATGGATGCATGGGGTATGTCTCTTCAGAGGCCAGCCTGCTCCGAGAGTATTGGAAAATACAACATACTAGAGTGGCAGCAGCTGTAGGTAGGGGGAATCTGGTAGCACAAATGTTGTTTGGAGGGCAGCAGCATTTCATCATTTTGGGGCCAGCACGCCTAGCTACTTGTGTCAGCAGCATTTACTGTACATCCAGTCAGTGCCTGCAAGATCACATCCCAGTCAACACATGGGCTCTGGGGCATGTTGCTGTACAGATGCAGAAATCTCTCTCTCGATTTAAAAAATTATTCACTCCCTCTCATTCAGCATAGAACCATGGCTTGTCCAGGAGACAACTGCACAGTGCAGAATCACGGCAGGCAGATGGCAGAGCAGATGGGTTGACGGATCAGCAGGTGGGGTATTTGCATGCAGGAAAATGATGCTCAGCCCAGCAGCACGGTGCTGGCAGGGGCGATTGGGGCACTCATCACTGGAGGGATGCAAGGTGCTCTGAAACAGAGAGGCTGAGCTAGCTGACTCAGATTAACTTGTTGGATGTGGACCACAGCTGAAGGCAAGTCTTGTGTAGGAAAACCTGTGGAAAAAAAAGGTCTAATTTTCTATTTTCTGTTTCTAGAGGATTTTTTTCTGGAGAAAAGTTTAAATTCATAAGGTACCCATGAAGGAAGCTTGTGACAGGTCCACCTTGAAGTCCTTCAGAGGCTGCTATCTCTGGGATCAGTCTGCCCAGCAGAGGCAGCACTGACAGAAGATGCCCTGGCAAAAGGCAGGTTTGGGAGCAGCGGAGCCCACGAATGCCCCATTGCCACAGCCCGCTGCCTCAGCAGGACTGCCTAAAGGTCCTGCAAACCCTTGTGGTGCAGTCAAAGACGACACCAGAGCAGGGACAGAAGCAAACGGCAGGGAAAGAAGACTAATGATTTTTGATTTTTTCTCAAGAGCACCGTGAGAGCAGCCAGCAGGGCCACACACACACGCTCATGTCCAGCCACAAAACAGTGAAAACCAGTGTGGGTAAGACAACCCCACAGAGCAACCCTGTCCTTGTCCCCGTGGGCAAGTACATCCTTTCCAGCCCAGGGGAAACACCTCACAGACATTGCATCAGCCCCAGGTGCTGCAGAGCTGGATTGGCACGTAAGCTGCGAGAAGCACAGCAGCCCTCGCAGCGGTCAGGGTGTTTGGCGTGTTTCTGCTGACTGCTGCACCCACCATTCTCAGCTGTGTTTTATTAATCTATTTGCGCTCCTTTGTGTTTGGGGCTCATTGATGGTTCACATTCAGTCTCTGCCCTGCTTTGAAGAGTGAGGGACGGGAGTCAGCAGATCTCCACCCTGCCATCTGATCGGGAAGCAGTGCTTTTGCAATGCTCTCCCAAGTCGGAACATGCACTGAAAGCTGGCCTTCTGTCAGCAGCCCTCTGTGTGAGAAACCGCAGGTAAACTCAGGTGCTGCATGAACACTCGTCCAGAAACACACTGTTATTTCATGGTGTGGGCTGGCAAATGTCAGACCCTTTGGCAGCCCTGAACCTGGGTCCGGGGCTGTCATTTGCACCAGAGCAAAGGGAAGGCAAAAGCGGTATAAAAAGCCATGAGCATTTCCTCCTTCCCACAAGCCCTTCTCTTTTAAATGTGTGATAAGGGATGAAGAGGGAAGCAAAACCATCATCCTCTAATCCAAAACAGGAGGAGCTGGCTGTCACACCAACACAAAAAGACCATGCTAACTCCTCCACTCTGTTCTTGTGAGGAGACAGAGATGGACTGCGATAAGGGTTTGGCTTCCTTGGAACTACGTGCAAGGCCAGCGAGAGCCTGCGTGCTCAGGGGAAGGCACCTGGGACTTGCTAAGTTGGCACTGACAAATGGCAGCAAGGAGCAATGTCCTTGACCTGGCTGCAGTAGCTCCGAGGAGGAGGGAGAGCTTCCTGCTTTGCAGAGAAGGCAATGTCCCTGGCACGAAGGCAGACTCAGATCTGTCGAACTTGCTGTTGCTGCACAAAAAAATGGCACAACCGAGCCATGCTTGTCAAGACGTACTTGTGTCATTTATTGCTGCTGCAGTCTGGTGGCAGGTTAAGGTCTCCACCGTGTTAAGTGATAAATAGCCACCAACCCGGATGTGCCCCAGAGGACCTACAAGCTTTGTGTCAAGCAAGTCGAGCAAAACGGAGGTGGCAGTAATGAGGAAATAGTGGGAACAGTTCTACAGAGAAAGAAGGGAGGCTTTTCTGGGCTGTGTTTTGGTTTGTTTCTTTGTCCAGAAGATCTCAGAACTTCTCAGTTGGCTGGAGCAAAGCTGTGGATGCAGTTATCCAGCATGCGGATTTGTGCAAAGTGCTTATGGTAGAGGCACATGGTATGACTGAGCATGAGCACTGTGATCTTGCTGGATGTGGGACCTCCTGCTGCTGTCCTGCAGAGGGGCGGAGAACTGTGCTTGGAAACCTGAATGCAAAATCTTGCACACTCTTTTTCTGGTCAGGAAAAACGTGGGCGTTCCGCGAAGAGACGTATTTTGGGCAACCTTTAGCTGCTAAAGGTTTTGTTCCCACTGTCATGCCCCTTGGGGGCAGACAGGGAGAGAAGGATACAATGTGTGATGCTACGTTTCTTTCAAAGTTCTGTCCAGCTCCCCTGAAGTGCCCTTTGGTAGCCAGAGCAACACACTGGCAATGGAGGTATAGCAAGAGGAGCACAACACCTACAACTCCTAGCTGGATTTTTATGATGACAGGCAGGAAAAATGGAGTGGCATTTACCTTGAAAGTGAAAAAAAAAGGCAGATAAGAACGTGATCAGTGACTCAGAGACATGGACTCACCTCGGGCTGACAGCAGTAAGGGTATTCTGTTGACAGGATGTGACTTATTCCCATGGAAATGAGATTTACATTGCTTTTGGAAAATACATGGAAGTGGCCCTCCACACAGACTCTATGCATATCTTAATGAGCAAATTCAAAATATTTGGCCATTCTGTTCACAAAATAAATTAATGGAAGGACAATGTTTATTAGCCATCAGTCTTGAAGCAGACCTGAATGGGCTCAATGTGAGAACCATGCTGACAGACCTTCCTACCTTTCAACAAAGTGAAAAGGTATAGGGACTTGTTTTATACCTATATTTCCAAAAATCACGATGCAGTATTTTTTTTAATAGTGATAGATCAGTCTATTCACCTCTTGGCTGACCTGCTAAAATAGTATTTTTGTAATTAGTGTCTCTTTGCAAAGTCATGAAATATATATATATATATACACACACACGCACAAACAAAGCATATCTATGTAGAAGTAGTATGGGCTTAAATGAGATAGGCTAGTTGGCAAAGAAATCCCTTTCAGTTGTCCATTAGGGCTGGATTCAATAGAAATTTTGGCTGACTTCACTGCAAGCCTTGGAAACCATTGGAGTATTCAAGGCTTAGGCAGTCAGATGTCTGCTTTAATTTCTATTGACAAAGGAGGGATGAGTAAATGTAAAACATTTCCTTCCAGCATTGAGCTCAGAGAGGCAGCATGGTGCAGGGTGGAGGTGGAATCCAAGACATCTGGGTTGTATTTATTGCTGGCTCTGCTGCCAACTTGCTTTGTGACTTTGAGCAAGTCTTTTTTTTTTGCTTTGCTACCTTACTGTCCGTGCGGCAGGGATCGCTCGCCTGCTTTCACGCGGTGCTCTGGGCAGGTGCAGTGGCTTTCTTGGTGGCTGTGATCAAATGCTGCAGTTGCCAAGTCAGCATGTTCATATGTGCCAGGCAATGTTGTCTGGGTAATGGATACCCCAGAGGGTGCAGGAGGTAGCTATAACCTTTGAGAGCCCCAAAAGAAAGATGCTCATTAAGCAGCGCTGTGCCTGCATAAATACACATCCGTAAGCACTCGTAGCCACTGCCTTCTGCTACTACAGATCAGAAAGTCATTCAGAGCAGGAGTTGGGTTGGCAACCTATATTTATTATCTCTTATTTCATTTACTACACCATTCCAGGGAAGAGCACTTGCTTTTTGGGGTAAGTCACAGGGATTGAGGTAGCTATTTTGAGACAGTCTCTGTATGGTGCTTCCAGTATCCAAAGCTGTTCTCAGGTTGTCAGTGTGAAGGAAAGAAGCCTGGCATTTTTTTTCTTTCCTGTAAGATACATTTTCTGCCAAATGTGAAAACCTGAAAAAGCATGTGAAAGCAAAGGGTGGGTCATATGTGGCCTTCTGCATGTCACCAGCAATTACTCTGTAGTCCAGAAGTGATATTTAAGCTATAGCTGGAAATCTTCTGCCTACATCTTACTTGCCTTTGTTTTTTACTTTATATAACATTGATGTCTTAATGCCCCTTGCTGTGTACATCAGTTGAATTCATGGCTAATCTACAAAATGCTTGCATTTTTTTCTCAAAGAATAGTCTTACAAGGATGAGTCATGATTACTGTGTGTGGTGCTGTGTGCTCTGCTGGATTTTACAACATGGAATCAAAGCTGACCTCAGCCCGTATCCCAGCTTGAACCACGAGATGAATGTGCTGTAGCACGCCATATATCAGTTTCATTGAGGCCGATGGATGTCTTGCTTGAGTAGGCACAGAATGAAATCTTGATACTTCAGGACTGGATCCTGTGGTACTAAATGACCAGCAGGTATCATCTGAGTCCTGTAGATTTTTGTAAGCTTCCATTTATGGCACTGTCCTTTTTATCCTACAGATGGGTCAAGATGTCTTTTGTGAACACCCTCTAGGCAATAATGGAACACTAGCGCTTGGGCAGACCCACCTCTCCACAAATCTGTATGCGATCTTAACACTCAGTGTTGAGTGTTGGGACAAATGATAGAAGAACTTACCGTGAATTGTGATAATCATACGCTTTTATGCACAATACAAATCTGTGAATAAAGATACAATATGCAGTCTGGAGCTAGAGTAATTCATATCAATAGAAAGCATTGATAGGAACAGATCTGTATCTATATACAGCAATACTCTCCTTCTTTTTTTCAACCCACAAAGGAAAGAGGTTATTAAGTGTAACGGTGCAACATCAGCATAAATTTTGCCTGACATAATGTAGTTTTGTAGCAAGCTATCCCAGTTTAGGAATCACTTTATCTGTACTGAATTTCCCTCCTCTGCAGGATACGTAACGTCTTCCCACAGTAACATACTTGGCAACCTGAATCTGTCAACTGAACTGGGGTGCAAGACACCTGGGTTCAGCCTCTGATTTGGTGGGTGGTACAGACACATTGTCCCTCCGTCTCTGCCTCCCACTCTCTGTCCATCCTCCTCTCCCTTTGGCTCTCCCCATTAGTGTGACAGACAGCTTTTTGGGGCTGGCATTGTTCTCCACTCTCTATTTGTACAGCATAATGAGGTGTCAGCCCTGGGACTGGCTCTTGGGAATTACCAAAGTATAAGTTGTAATAGAAATGAATTAAGTGAATAGCAGTGTCCTAGGTGTCAAGGCAGAGTGTAAAAATTATCTTGACTAAAGCGGTCTACGTGTTTTAAAGTGTGATCCAAAGCTTCTCCAGACTTCAGAGGCTTAACTCCATCCCTTAAC
The DNA here is from genome assembly GCF_000710305.1 of Buceros rhinoceros silvestris. Classification (NCBI taxonomy): domain Eukaryota; kingdom Metazoa; phylum Chordata; class Aves; order Bucerotiformes; family Bucerotidae; genus Buceros; species Buceros rhinoceros. The sequence goes on along the minus strand of NW_010407751.1, from coordinate 18,880 downwards.
ACACAACTGGGGCTTCCTGCAGTGCTCTAGTCCTGCACAGAAAACTTTGTGATGTGAAATAAAAACTGTAGTTGAATCATCGTGGGTTAAAGCCGGTTATTCCCACAGTTCCCATTTCCTAATGTTTTCATCTCATGATGTTCTTCTCTTTTAATGTTCATAGTAACTCATGCCAAAAAAGGTGTTTCCTATCATGTTCTCCTCACATTGTGTGTTGTGGTTCAGGTTTTTTTAATTCCATATTTTCAATCCCCAGAGAGCTAAGGTTAGTCATAAACATGCTTTGCCTATCAGATTCATGTGTGGTTTGCTATAGCAACAAACAAAAGCATTAGTCAGAAACTGGCATGAAGCTATAAACACATATTTTTTGGTGATATTACCCAGAGTTAGCCTAATTTATGTGGTACACTGTTGCCACACAACTGCATCATAGTTAGACTACAATGCTTGGTAAACAGGAACTTCATAGAAAACCCGAAGAATGTATTACAGAGAAATAAGCCAGTCTGTTAACTCATGTTGTCATCTGAAGATCACAAGCCAAATTCTGCTATTGCACTGGTATAAACCCAGTTGAACTTCAGAATACACATTTAGATCAGAGAACAAAACCCAATTCTGTTTCTATTAAATAAGAGGGAAATTATCATCAAGAAAATAAACACTCTCTTTGCTTTTTCTGGATTCACCTTCATAATTTTACTGCAGAAAAATAATTAGGGGTGAGCATTATCAGATTGCGGTGGATGGTTTAAGTTCACTGCCAACACACTTGGAAAACATTATCTGCAGCATGGCAGGCAGAGCGAGGCTTCGCTAAAGGTAGTTTCTCTCCAGTTGTGCCTACGCAGCACAGGAAAGGTGCAGTTTGTGCAGAGCCAGTGTCTGTCCAGCAGGTCTGGGATGGGGAGGAGTGACTTGTGCAGCAAGTCCTGACTTCCCTGGGGAGTTGGTTGGGTTCCTGCGGCATTCACTGAAAGCCCATAGCTAAACAGCTACCAGTCCCTGAGCCAGATAGTTTAAAGGTTGCCCTGAAGGCTCTACAGAAGTGGAGATTTTTGCCTAGGCAGAGAGAGCACATTCCTGTTAATGCTTTATTCCAACCATTTGTCTGCTCTTTCCTGCACCTTTTCAGGAACACGAGCCCTCCTCTTTTTTGACAGCCACGTTTAATAAAAACCACATGCATGAAAAATGTGTTTTGCAGTATCCCTGAGCTGGCACTGCTCAGCAAGGAGAGCTTAAAGTTCCCTAGAAATTGTTCAGATGATACATTTTCAGATCCCTCTCTTCAGACATATAGCTGTGAAAACTTTGTGACCTTCCCTGCCACAGAGGTGTGCAGGGTAACGTATAAGTAATAGCTGCGTGTCCAAGCAGTAAGAGTAACAAAACCCTCAGAGTCTTCTTGTACCCACCAGTCCAGAAGTTTTTAACCAGGCCAGTGGTTCCAGCTGCGGAGGATAATCCCACAGCAACATGTAGTTTGCACCATCCATGCCGAGGCCATCTGAAAACAGGCCTTCAAAGTCCAGGGATCAAGGACAATGTCTAGCACCACGCACTGGCCAAGCTGTGTTCCAAAAACAAAGAGCTCTTTTCTTTAACCAAACCCATAAGCAGAAGAACATGCCCCAGGAGATCCTACATTTTAGCACTGGCCCTGTTCACTGCGCTTTGCTTAGCATTATTGCTTCTGGGTCCACAGCCTCGAGACCCTGGCCCTGGACCTTTCAAGATAATCTTACCGTGGTAGATTAACCTGGTGTAGAAGTGTGAAGGACCTGTTTTTCGGTTGGCAGCTCCTGAAGAAGGATTTACTCTGGGCTATGTGCATGTTGTCTTTTCCCATCTGTGCCCAGCTGCATCAAGCCCTGCATTGAAAGTCGTCAAAAACTTGATTCCTCTGAAAACAGAGAAATGCTTTTCTGTTTCCTTTACTCCCTTTTAGACAAATGGGGACAGACGCTTCCCCATTCAGTGTTCAAACTGTGAGTAAGTAGTGTTCAAAATATTTGCAACGAAGAAAAAACAAATTCTGCTATCAGTGTAGTTGCAGAATGCTGTCAAAACTAACCCAAACAGCACTATATAAAGCAAATACTTCAGCCATTGCTGAAACATTATTGACGTCTCAGTTCATGGAGGACTTTAGGACCGCAGTTTTTAAAAATGTTGCAGTAAGATGGTGGTGGGGCACTTTTTTTTTTGTTGATAGTAAAGCAAAAATTATTCTGCCTTGTAAACATGAGACAGGATAATCTTACGGTAGCAATCGTTCTCCTTTTCTGGCTTTATTGACTGTAAGCTGCGTGTGATGGTGGGCCAAGGAATGCAAACGCACCTTCCTTAGGAGGCAGCAACAGTCTCTGCTGCACGCAATGAACCACAGCTCACAGACAAAAAGCAGAGAGGCGGTTGGATGAGGCAGGGTGCAAGAGCCCATAAGTAGTAAAACACCATTGGTTTTTAGACAGTCTCTGCAAGGCTGTGCAGAAAAACCTGCAGATGGACTGAAGGGCATCTCCAGGTGCTTCCCATTCTGTTCTCTTGCACTCAAACTCTCCACGGCTTGGCAAATGAAGATGGTCTTTACCCATTCGGCAAAGGGGGGACAAGCCACTGGATTGTCCTTCTCTGCACAGATTAAAATGACTCTGAAGAAGCCACCTGAGAGAAGAATCAGATCCACCTAGTTGCAGCAGATCTCAAAGGCTCTAACTGAAGCCCTGGCTTCTTCCTTTTCCTTACGCTAGTATTGTATTACTTCCAGGCGGTTGATTTCAGTAGAGCCCTTGATCTAGCTAAAGGGCAAAATGTCATTTATTCTCCCTTACACATTAGTCCGAATTTATCACAGCTGTTCATCAAGAAAAACATTACCATGTGCCTTCAAAAAGAATGCATCCTGTTTTAACCGAGTCAAAAAATATTTAACCTGCTTGTGAATAGACCATGAGGATAAAGAAACAGTTACTAATTTTCATAAAATGTCATTATTTTCTTATTACAGAGAGACTATAAATGTTTGGAAACGTTATGAATCACCCTTAGGGTTGATAATCAAGTCCAAGAAATAGTCCTCTTAGTGCTCTCAAACAACTCCACCCATATCAATTCATTCACTAGTTACTACATGGTTGAACTGAACTGCAGTTACTTTCTCGCTATTTGAGTCTTTAATCAAAAAGAAATCCAGAACTGCAGTAATGAGTCTTTAAAAAAATGGTTTCTTCCTACTGTTTATATTATGAAACTCTAATATTCATTCACTATGAAACATAAACCTGAAATCTATTTCCCTGACTCAGCTGTGTTGTCCTCTAATCTATCAGGCCAGCATGCTGGTTTGTTATTTTTGGGTGCCTCAGTACTGGCCAGAAGGCACGGAGAGGGAAAATGACCACTGAATTGTTTAAAAACCACATGTAAATGTTCAAAAATAATTTTTGTAAAAATATAATGCAATGAAAGTTGGTCATCTTCAGTTTTTCCTTCCATAACTTAACACGCACTTAAATCCCAATGCTTTTGGTCTTACATATCTAATTACTTCTAGTTTCAAACAGTAAAGATTAAGTGCACAGATTTAATTTGTAAGAGACGACATTTATCAAATGGCAAGTTTAGAAAATTCTGGGGCAAGGTGTACATCTGCTAGGGAAACGTTCAAAAAAGCTGAAAACCGATGGACTGAAATAAGGAGACAACATTTTAAAAAATAATTTGGTGGGTCACCTGTTGAATTCTTTTGAAATCTGACCTTTTTTGGACTGAAACACAAGTTTATAGTCCATTTATTCAGATCTGAATCATACTGATGTGAACAGAACTATACTAATTATTTTATTTATCTGACTCAATGGATTAATTAATCTGCAAATGAACTTTTATGCTCCTGTAAACCCGAAGTCTGCATCCAGAAATTCTCACTATTTTTAAAGGGACTCTCCTCCGCCACACAAAAACAAGAGAAAGTGAGCTGTGCCAAATACTATTTTGCTACCATCACTGTTTATTGACAGAAAGCATTTTTATCTTAACAAGTGAGGGAACTACTAACTCTATCTTTGATGTAAAATATTTTCCCATAATAATTTTCTGTCACCTTTATCCCATAGCTCTTGTATTACATATACATTAAGGAATTCAAAAGCTTAAAAGATATTTTCTTCTGTGGTGATTTAAATCCAAACAAGTTGCCCAGGGAATTTTCTCTCAAACTAAAAACCTGTTTCCAAGGGCAGATATTTATATAAAAGCCCCCATAAAAGGCTGTGGAAAAACTAGAAGGTTTTTGCCACATTCCTGTTTCGCGAGGGGCTATGCCGAGCATACCAGAGAGACAGCCAAAGTAACATCACTCCATTAATACTGCAGCATCTGGACACTTAATTTTGCAGTGAATTTTATCAGTGGAGTAAAGAGAAAGAAAAGGCTTCCTAGGCCGTAAATGTCCTTATTGTAAATTCTCTATGCATGTACACACGTGTATGTCTATATATAAACACAAATGTTTTTACTGTGCATTGGTTCTGATAAGGATATTTTAAAAGCAGTGGTTTGGAAGAGCCGTTTGAGCTGAAAAGTCTGTTTCTAATTTGGAGTGGTAAGTGCCATTTGTACAAAGCCTGTAGCAGTTGCTTTGGGCTTTTTGCACAATGTTAGTAGATCCCCTATTCTTATTCTTATCTTAAGATCTCTTCTTAGGGAATAAATGTGTTCTCCACCAAAAGCACCAAGAATTAGCATCCTCCTTTAGAGTGTCAGAGAGAGGACAGAGAGTAGTCAACGTCCCTTGGCGTCTCTTTGGGTCAACACTGGGCTACCTTCAGCGACAGCTTGGGGTTATGGCCACTGCTCCTCAAGCAGTCCTGACAGCGTGGCCAGAGAAATTGAGTCTCCAGGGCTGCCAATCAAGCCTACTTGTGCGGAACGGTCATTTTTAATACGTGTATTCATTGGTCTCATTTCTAAGTCTGAGCAGGGCTCCACTTTGGCAGTAGAACAGGCAATCTGCTCTGGGAGAAGCCTGGATTCTTGGGGGGATGAATCAGCCAGGAGAAGGAATGTGGGAAACTTAATTTTCGTGAGCCTTATGTGCCTTATCTGCAATAGGCACCCACCTGCCTCTGCTCCTAGGCAAGTCATGATAAGAGCGGAGTTCACAACTCTCTAACAGGAAAAAACTGCCCCTTGCTCTGAAAGGAAGGCAGCTTTGTGTTCACTTTCCAAGTCTAGCTTGTTAAATAGGTGAAGGGGTTTCTTTCTGAGGGAAAAAATCTGCAGCATGCCTAGTTAATATATTGGATAACTGAATAACTGCAGAGTAGTTCCTATGAGGGTTCTGAAGCTGGTAAGCAAGTGGGATCACTTCACTTGCGACACGTCCCTGAATCCCGTCTTAAAATCCAGACCTTCCAGCCAGACACCCTGGGAGATTTTAGTTGGGTGTCCGTGCAAATATTTACAGCACTGGTACAGACTCAATCACAAGTAAAGGCAGTATATCCCAAGAGATAAAATTGTTGAAAGTCCCGGGAGATAAAATTGTTGAGGGTAACAGTGGATTCGACCAGTCTGTATTGCTTTATTTGGCTATGAATCCCTAAGTCACTTTTGCCCAGTCCAGAAGGGTGGGTAAGCAATTCTGCTTCAGTACAGGAGACAGAACATACAAAACAACAACTACTAACTTACTGACTTTGTGAGAACAGAGGCCCTGTAGTTCTGGAAAAGTCATAATTCGTAATTATCAGAGAGGGTCCCAATGTCACACCATCATCACAACAATTATACACCAGAACGCCGTGGGAATTCATGCAGGAAGTAAAGCACACACTGGAAACCCATTCTGTCACGTAAAACCTGAGAGAGGAAAATTCCTGCCTAAGACAAGCAAACACACAGACACAGGACAGGACTTCACACCCACCCTCCAGGCAATCATTAGACTAAAACTACTGAAAAAAATGCAGAATTTACTGTTGGGTAAGGGAAACATGACTGGTCATCTGGTGGGTGCAAAGCAACCCTGCCACTTGCAGCTGTATTTTAGCCAGTGAGAGGAGAGATGGACCAGGAGAGACAAATGCAGATACCAGCCACTCAGCTTGCTTTTGCCGTCTCTTTTGGACATCATTCTAATCATGTTCTCACAACAAACTTTGGCTGAGAACTTATTTTCAAACACTGTATTACTCCTATGAAACATTACTCTTTTTTAGCAAAAGGTGAAATATCAGATTAATAAAATACTTCAGCAAATATTTTATTCTTATACCAGAAGAGCTATGTGGAACTGGCCAAATCACATTTCCTGTATAACCACGTATCTGAAAATTGGTGATAGCTGGATGAAACTCATTAACCTAGGATCTGGGAAATTTCAGTCTGACAATTGCAAAAAAGAAAAAAAAAAAGTCCCCTGTGCTTTTTGTATTTCAGCATGACTCAAGCTGAGAAACTGTGCAGAGCCCCACCAGAGTGATTTATTCTCATGCTCTTAAATGCCCTATGGATTCTATTAAGTTTATCTTTGCCATCAGAGGAAAGGTGGACCACTGTAAGACTCAAGAGCTCCTTCCCAACTGGTCTCACTGAAGGTTTTGCTCCTGTTGCGAAGCGTGAGCAGGCATGCTTTTAATAGTTTTAAATCTGCGGGCAGAGCTTATCAATAAACACACACTCACAGAAAAGCCATTCGCTCTCCTTTACGTCTGGGGGCTGTTAGTTTCTCTTTTTATGGTAGTGTTTATATCTGTTCTTAGTTGCCAGTTCTCTGCCCTTCCCCGTCTTCCCTGGTATCAGTCAACCTGTAGAAAATGCTCTATAGAAACGTACAGAAACCTTAATTCCCTAGTCATTTTTTAACTCGGATGTACTTTAGAGGGCAGAGCACCGTTCCTTCTGATAACTTCACAAACAGTTCTCCGGCCGGGTGAGGAGACTGTTGATTGTGACTTACATACATTTTCTGTCTTCGGGAGGTTTTGAGATGAGACAATTTGAAGGCTTTTAATAAAGTACTCTAACTGCCGACAAGGGCAGCTTAACATACCAAGGCATTGGATCAAAACATCTTGTTCATGCCTTGAATGGAAGGAAACTATTCTCACACTGGTTATTTGGGAGTAGCTGCTCCTTGAGCTCTGCTGCGCTACGAGCCCCTGCTTTCGCTAATTCATCAGAGTACAAGTATGCAGCCCGGTGACAGACTGCAGCCAGAGGGCATTACCAAATGAAACACGAAACAAAGGCGGGAGGACGGCTTAGACACAGGCCTGGCTGGTTCTGACAGTGTCCTGCAGGTAATACGGCCTCTTAAACTCCTTTAGCAGCAAAATCTTTATCATCATTCCACACACTAGTCTTCTATCTTCGCCCCACAGGAACAGTTAGGAAGATCAGGATCTCAGGGCTTGGTGGAGAGGGCTCTACTGAGGCAGAACGGCTGCTTTATTCTCCGTGGCAGTCGTTCCTTTCAGAGCTGAGGAGCCGGTTCATCTAGGTGAAGCTGCTGGGTGCCCCTGCTGCCTGGCTGGCCGTGGTTCAAGTGAAGTAAAATGACATTCCTGCAACGGAGGGCTGGGAGAGGCAGCCTCCTCCGTGACATCGCACCCGCATCTCCCTGTCGCCACGTCTCCCGCCCGGATAGAGGGACAGACCCGGGCATTCTGCCGCCGTCCCGGC
>NW_010407751.1:0-11108 GCF_000710305.1 Buceros rhinoceros silvestris | reverse complement strand
CATTCCTGCCGCAGTCCTGCCGTGCCCCAGTGCCCTGCCCAGCAGTTGGTGTAATTCAGTCCGTGGGATCTTGCAGGACAATGGAACAAATCCAGGTCTCTGGAATGTGCTAGGAAATCTCTGTAGAAGGTGAACCTCTTGTTTTTTCACTGATGGTTTTCCCCAGCATAGTTGGAGCTGCTTCCTGGGAATGCCACAGGCCTGCTGGAGCTCACGGTCTGAGTAAGAGCCTGAGGCATGAGCTGTGCTTTAAACCTCGGGGTGGCTTCCTCCAGGAACACAGTGCATGCATAAAAGAGTTTATTTGCAGACACATTCAGATTCTTATCTTTGCCAGCTGATGCTTGCAGGATCGTTTTCCTCTGGCATTGCTTGCCTGGAAGGCCATGAGTTCTCCACCAAACTGCCCAGGAAGACATGGGTGTTGGGGATGACTGCTCTGAATTGTCACAGCCCAGCCCCTCGTGCTGAGCAGCCCAGCTACACTCGCACGTTCCCAGTTGTTCTCGTTCAGGGTGTTTACACTTAACCTTGGCATTTACCCTTAAGGAAATTCACAGCAGGACCCAAGGTATGGTATTAGAGCAGATGATGTTCTTTACCTCCAGGCAGCAGTTCTGACAAGGGTTTGTTTCTTTTTAAGAATAGACCTTGAGGCATTACAGTATAGCTAGGGCTGAGGTCCTCCTTAACGCAGCATTAGGTCACCACTTCCATTTGTAATTCAAGCTGAGGAAAAAATCTCTGCAGAACAAAGAGAAACAGGGAAACATTTCAGGCCATTGCTGACACCAGTTAACTGGTTTTGTGCTTGTACGTATCATTTGCACAACATTTTTAGCAGAGGGATCAGCAAATCCTGTCTTGTCAATCCAGCTGATGAAGTTGGCAGAGCACAAAAGATTTGCTTGTGGATTCAGAGATCTTTAACACAGCTGATTTTGGAAAGTGGTGAAAATAGTTCTTTTAAGCACCAGAAATTCACATTTGCATCCAGAAAATGGTAGCTGAGATGGATAAGGTGGTTCTTTTGACGTCATTGTAACTTTGTGAGGGCTTTTAAAAAAACCCAAACTTATTCAGGTCATTTTTCAGTCATGGGAGCTTTAAGAAAACCATCCCAAGAATGCAATAGCTTACGTGCTTGATGACACTGACTAGGTGAAGTGACATTTTAATTAGCTGGTTGATCTACATTTATTCATCAGTCTCCAGTCTTCTGGGATATCCTGCGAAACCCAAAGAACTCTCTGCAAGTTGCATTAATTTAATAACTCATCAAAATAATAGAGACAGTGGGTTGGGATGGGTATAAAAAGGAAGCAGACATGAAAACTGAAGCACTGAGGTTGCCCAAAAAAAGTAAAATGCTTGAATTGCTGCCTTTTTTCTCAAAACCTTGAAATGAAAAATTTCTCTTAGTACACTAAAGTCAGGTGAACTTACCTATCTGAAAAAGTGCTCTTGAGAGGCCAAGATGAATGCCAAGCATGTGCATAGTGTTCCTGTTATCAAGTGCTTTCCTGATCTGGGACCTATGATTTTAAATATTCTAACAATTCTAAATATTCCCTGTTTCAAATATAAGAAGTGAATCCGAAGGGGCTGCAGGGCTTTGCAGCAGCACTGCTCAGGCGGATGTGAGAGCTCTGAGGGAAGAAAAGGAATCCCAGTAATTGTGATACCTGCAAGAGAGGGAGAACAAGCTTGTGGGGGAAAAAAATCTGGCACACTACCCATTTTGAGCAAGGGATTTAATTTTAAAAATACAAGGAATTCTGGAGCAGTGCATTAGCAGCGACTGGCCGTGGGTGCGTGGGAAGTTACAGATCCATGACAGGGTTCCTGGGAGCATGGGGACAGACAGATCGTCAGGTACAGGGACTGAGGGTTGCAGCAAGAAAGGTCTGATGAAGGTGCCAGCTGAAGCTGCCCATGACAGCAGCAATGCACAACCTTACTCATGCCCATGAAGGACCACTGTGAAAAAGGCTGACCTACAAGTATGAATTCTTCTCTGGGTCAAGCACAGTGCCAACAATGACAATGATGTTAAATTATTATTGTTGTTGATTATCTCCCAATTATTCACTCCTACTTCTTATTAATAACACAAATCAGGTTACGTGCCCAAAGCATGCTTTGCACTGTCAGAAAAGACCCGACTAAAGATGTCCCAGCCTTGCCCACACATCCAGACGTGAGTCTTCTAACTGGCTATGGACTCAAAGCTATTAATTTCCACAGTACTTCACAAACAGGACTGTTAATTTCTTATCACGGCTAATAAACGGTAACCAGCAAACACCAAAATCCTAGTGAAGAAAAGGCACACGTTGTGATCTTTATATATTAACAAATACTAATAAATGAGTGAGCAAATCATACAAGTTTTCACCTGTGGACTGACGTTTACCATAGATCAGGTTTCTGACTGTTAAGAGAAACTTTTTTTTGAAGTTAGGTAATTCATGCTGGTCAGTACATGGCAAGAAGGAACCTCTTCTTCTCCTAGGGAAGATATTACTGGAAAATGAGCAATATTTAACCTGCGTCTTTGTAAGAAATATGTGCATTGCGACCATGGCAACTCCTGTCAGTTTTGACTGATCTACATTAAAATCCCAGGGCATACCACACAACAACAGCATTTTAGTTCTCTCCAACAAAAACCAGAATAAAATTAAACAGAGTAAAATTAAAATTGAACAAAACAAAGCCACTTTGAGTAGGAAAGGTAATGCCTAAGAATATGATGCAAGGGAAAGTTATATGCTTAAATTCATATGTATGCATAGCTTTTGTACAAATGTAATAGATTTAATGAACTTAAGTATAAAATCTTAGAAATCAGAAAGCTCAAATCTAAGAATTGCAGAAAAAGGGACATAATTTGTAAGCAAGAAGCTAAGATGATCAGCAAAGGACATTATTGTTTCCTTTTTTACTAGCAGTATACACACTATGGTAATTTTATACGCCAGTGTCCCAGTTAGAGCTAGGTTTCTCTTCAGTTTATACAATACATTTAAATATAATTGAATTCATGACACTGCCTACTGGAAATTGATTTTAATGTCTCAAATGTGGCTTTGGAGACTCATATTACCCACTGAATGTGAATAATAAAAAAACCCCACCTGGTTTTATGTTTTGTGGTTTTACCCAAAACAGTCCAGCTAGACTGATAGATTAATTTTTTTTTAAATTGCGTTTTAAAAAGCCAATACACTTTTCCGTCATATGATATGAAAATGTTCCAGCCCATATAACTCCTACTGCCTACTTTCAAAACCTTCCCTTGTTCTGAAGGCAGTTCAGTGGCTACTAGAAGTAGTCACGTATGTAAATTCCATCTTGTTTATGAAAACATTTTGAACAAAGCATTGATTGTCCAGGGTTTATAAAAAAAGTTAAAACCTATAATAAGTTGCATCACTACTATTTGGGGCATGAGAATGACATGCATATAAATCACAGTTTATTGGCACAGTCTTTTATACACAGAAACAAGGCTTTGCTGATAATGGCATTCATGGATGGACTGTAATTCCCCTCTTTTATAGCTGTGTTTTGAAAGTATTCTGAATTGGGAAAAAATGTGAACCAAATCTAAGTCTGCAGTAGGAATCAGGGGCACACGAAGTCTCTTATGACATGGGTTAGCTATGGTAGAGGGGCAGAGGCGGCAGAGTTGATGGAAAACAAGGTGGATGGAAAGGCCTTTGTGAGAAGCTTTGGGACAGAAGGTCATTTGCGTAGCTGATGTCCCTCCGTGCAGTCTCAGCCACACGTCTGTTTGCCCTAGGAACAGTGATCTGTTGCTCTGTTTTGCAGGAAAGAGTCCCAATACCACACAGGAGAGGTAACAGTTCACTAAAGGCTTTCACAGAAGCCTTCCTTCCCTTCCTACCCATCAGCAGACGGGTGAAAGAGGCCTTTTATGGTGACAGATTTTCCTCTTAACAGCAGGGGATTTTTCTAGCAAACTTTTTCTAGCAAATTTTTTTGGCAAACGTTGATCCACAGCCCCTCTAGCAAGGACAAGGAGAGCAATCACCTGCCAGTACTTGGCCAAGCATACGAAGCCATGCTTGTGACTCATACACCACTGTTTTCCTTGATCAATGGCCGGTGAAAAGAAAGAAACTTATCTCCTGGTCCAGGCCCAGAGGAGGTGTCACCCAGGCCAGGTCTATCTCTATACATCACGCTGAACAAAAATTGGCAGCATCATTTTTTGCTTTAAAATGGCATCCCAAAGGGAAAAAAGTGTTCAGGTTTCACTGCAGGACGTCATTTTCTTGGAATGTTTTGAAGGTGTTGGTCACCTAATCATTCTAAGAATGTTTTGTTTAAAATACCTGGTTTTAAACATTTCCCCTCTGTTAGGACACGTAGGGTAGCTGCAGTACCCTAGACTCAAAGGGTACACCCCACTGGCTAGTGAAAATCAACAGCACAAACCAGACTGGACCATTCAAGTCCTGCGAACGGAGCAGCCCATACTTGCATTGCTCCAGTTGTAGACAACTAAAATGTCACTGAAGTTACACCAGAGTAAAGCAAGAGGAAAAGCAGTGAACCAGCCCAAGATTTCTCCCAGATAATTCTTTGCTTTTTCTTTTCCGGTAGCAGAAGTATTGGCAGCTACCAAGGATCAATGCTGTGCTGAAGAGCAAATGCTCTAGCAATTCATGCAATATTCTGTTAAGTCATTCTGTTGGACTGCAGGGCTTGTGGGTGGGATTCTCCCAAGTGAAAAATATGACAATGACTCAAGACTTAATCCTCACTATTTCTTGGAATTTTAGTAACAGCCATAAAATTTGCCGTTGGCACCTGAATCTTTACAAGCACTAAGCAAATGAATCAAGCCTCAGCTCCTCTGACATGATGCTTATTAAAATACACATGGTGAAGAGCTTCATGAATGGATTCCAGAATTTTTGAGTAACAATGCCTAAAATCAGGTTCATAAATCCCCATCTAAATTTTTTGACAAGGTTATGCTCATTTTTCAATTTTCTTGAGCGTCTGAAAACTGAAAATGCTAGAGCTTTTGAAAAAAAAATCAAGAAAATTTATATAGGTCTTTAATCTGAATTAGGATCGGCATTAAACCATTGTCTAGAATTTAGGTGTCAGAACTAGTCCTGTAAAGGCTAAAGTAGGCATAGTCTGGCAGCTCTGATGTGTTCTGAGTTGACTCTAGTTCTCTGGAGCTGAAGTACTGCAGGAGAGGTGATTAAGATGATGGACGTACAGCTAACGAGGATGACCTATCAAATTTGGAAACTTGTCCCACAGACTGACAGGGGATATTCCCACTGGAAGCACACTATTCCCATTCATTTTAACAAAGTGGTCCATCACTGATCACGTGGCGTAACTTTTTCAAAACGCTGCCTGTACTAAACTATTTCATCTTCAAAAAAGCCGAGGCAAAAATAAGTGCAGATCAGAAAACCATGCAGAAAGTCTAGCAAAATCACAGCCATTTTAACAAGAGCATGGCAACTTGGGTAAGTTAGTTGCGTGCACACATACGTCGTGCCAGCCTGTCTGCAAGCACAGCATGAGATACCCGCATCCAGAAATGTGTTCCAGCCCAAGAATTCTTCATTTAAAGCAGACAATGAATGAGTTGCATAGTTCTGCTTGCGGTTGTCTTCTCTAGTGGTCAAACATATTTTGAAGCCAGAGGATCTGTTTAGAGAGCCAAAGCTCTTTATACTAATGGCAGTTGCAGAACTGGGTGTGAGAGAGCTACACAGCCTGATGGCTTGGGAAAAAAAAAAATGGAGCATGGAGACAGGAAAGAGACATAGCTATCAGGACAAAGACTTGTGCGTGTATGAGAATAGCCTGAGCATCGGGGAGGGTGTAATTCAGCCACACCGTCCTCTACTGGCTAAGCCTGGATCTCTGAAAACGATGGCGTATTCACGCTGTTTTCCTGCTGCAGTGCCAAATTTAAGGCATTTCTACAGAATCATACTTTCAAGCAGCCCATCTCCTTCATCTCATCTCTCTCTGCCCTCAATTCATTTAAAAACCAAGAAAGTAGAGTCTTCGTGGCTATCCAAGCTTCATGAGGTTTACTCTCCAGCTCTTAAGACCTCTGTCAGAAGCAAGGAAGAGTTTAAAGATGAGGAATTTCAATCAATTCAGTTTATTGCCAATTAATGAACTTTTAATTACTGATTCTAATATTAAAAAAACCCCAAACCAAAACCATTTAGGGGAAAACATCTCCATACACTTCTCCTCCCATCCTTCTGGTCTCCAGTCCCCTCACTGTTCCGTCCCTTTGGGGAGGTGAGGGCTGGTGCAGGAGAGCAGGGTCAGCAGATGGTGGCTGCTTTTCTTTTTCTGGTCTTTGCTTCATTCTCAGTTGTCCCAGGGAGGGTTCCTCCACCAGCCGTTGTCCCATCAGTGTTGAGCCTCCTCCTCCTCTCTGCCCTTGCTTGGGCAGCTTTTCTCCTCCAGCCCCTGCTCAAGATTCTATTTTGCTCCAGCATTCCTTCTGCTCTGCTATCTCTCTCCTCCTAGTCTGATGTGGTCTTCTCTGTCTTTCTCCTCCTCCTCTAGTGGTGGTGTCCCTTTTTCTCAGCATTTACTACATGTTTGTGTGTTTCTTAAACACTTTTTCACAGAGGCACCAGAAACCCCTCCACTTGGTTCGGCATTGCAGGCAGAGTTGGCTGCAAGTGGCTGCACTGGGCACAGGCTGATCTGTGACCTCCTCCCACAGAGACCAGCCCACAGCCTCACCACTGCCAAAACCTGCCAGTTCTGCCCAATATACACTTACAGCCCTGATTAATAATAATAACAATAATAACAATAACAATAATAATAAATCTGGCCAACTTCTAGTTCTACATTTTCTCCAGTCTGGGAACTGTTTTCTTCACACAAGCCTTTACATTTCCGGATACGAATATTTCTGGTATCTTTGGAAAGATCAGCCTGATGAGATCTGAGATAAGGAATCTAAACGAAAGCAGGCCTGTCTACAGCTGGCCGATGCACGTCCCCAGCGAGTGCTGCTCAGGAGGGGTTCAGCCTTCGAGGCTGTGTGCTCTGCGTAGTTCCCGCAGACACCAACAACCTGTGTGCTGCTTTCAGGTTCCGGACGACAGCTGAGACCAGCCGAGCCTCCAGGAGATGCTGATGGTGATGCAGATGCAGAGGACGAAGATTCTGTGAGTTTTTTTGGAGTTTTTTGGGATGCAGGTTTGGCATTTACCTTGTTAAAATGGGATCTTAAATATTTTGTTTATAGCTGAGTCTTGCTGGTGATTTTTCTCCCCATTTAAAGTGTATTTCTGCTTGGGATTCTCCTGCCAGCTCAAAAGCCAGAAATGAAACTTCAATATAAAGTGATCTGCTCTTTGCCATGATTCACCAACATAAATTTAATACCAAGACTTAGCAAACTATTGCGTTGCTGTGGGCTACAGTAACTTTTCTTTAAAGCTTTAGCTGGTTTAAGTTCCCTATTGTGTGACTCCAGAAGGAAGCATGCCAAGTGCTTGTCAGCAGAAATTCCCACTGGGACCCTTCCATGGTTTGCTTGGTTATAGAGGGCAATAAGGTTTGAAGCCACGGGATGCAAATGTTAGGTATGCAAATAAAGCAGGGGAGGGAATTTTTATTGCATTTTAAAATTATTACTAATGAATCTGTCAGTATTTTCGGTCTGTTCAGCCCAGAGATGCATACAATACATAAAAAACCCCCAAAGCAGCATACCATTGTTTCGGTCTCTCAAGAGTCTCTCACTTGTGTTCTTGAGTAACATCCTTACATGAGAACTGTATTTGTCCTTGACCTAAGGAAACAGTTATTCATTATTCTACACCCACCATTACTAATGAAATATTTGTACACAAAAGGAGACTATGCCTAAGTAGAAAACTCTCCTAAAAAATGGGTCACTGTTTAATGGTGAGTGTTCCTTTCCCACAACTCATTTCTTTTCCACAGGTTAATGAAGTAGCAGTAGAAGACATCCGTCCAAGGCCACAAGGATCCTCTCCAGTTTATGAGTATTCCATAGAAGAAGAATATTTAAAGGCAAGACACTGAGTTCTCATGCAGGCGTGGCTTTACCAAGTTGGTTCAAGAGGCTTTATGTAGCTCCTACAACTAGCTGAGACTCATATGTCATGTAACAGTATGTTGTTGCAGCCATATTGTCTTTCTGTCCCCACCAAAATCAGGACCATGTTCACTGATGGCTTTATATTGCACCGGACTTCTGGCTGGCCATGTTCTTGTTTCTTGGCAAACAATGCACAAATGAAATTACTTCATTCTTTAAAGGACCTGGGGCAGAGAGTGTCAAGAAATCACAATGCTTTTCCTTTTAGAATATTTAACTGGCTTGATCTAACTAATACTTATTTTGAGATAACCTGTACCTCTCGGTTATTCAAAGTTAAAGATTGAATTAGTATAGCTATGGTAAGATAAGTAGACAACAGTTTGAAATTCATGCTGAGGTTGAATAAATGAAAAAAAAAATGTTCACAGAGATGAGAGCATGAGAAAAATGCTACATGGGCAACACACAGAAAAGCTCCCCATACAATTGGTCTCTGGTCATTTCATGCAAAGTTCGGTACAATGCAGGGAGGCCTTGGCATGTAATTTACTACTGTGAATAATATTGTGAAATCGTTCATGTCATACATTGCATTTGTAGATCCCAGTTTTGCACTGGTGCCAACGAAGTCAGCCTCAGTTCTTGGCCTCAGCCAGGGATTTTAACTGATGTAGCACTTTAGTTGTACTTTACAACAACATGACTTCTGAACACTAAATAATTGCAAATTATTTTTCAGCTTCAAGACGAAAACAAAAAATACTCTACAGACAAATCAAAAGAGAATCATCCACAGGTCAGTCTAAAAGCACTCTGTAGTTTTAGGCATGTGGCTTGCAAAAGAGTAAATTCTACTACAACACACAGACACGGACGGGTGGACAGAGGGCAGGGCAAATAGGCAAAGAGTCATTTTAGACTTGTTTTGATCAGGAACTTCACAAATTGCCATATGTGGCACAGGCATGGGCACTCACTTGTCCCATTTGAGGCCCTTCCATAACTCTTTTCAGCGTTCTTTAGCCTTCTCCAGTTTGAGCACAGTACGGCATTAGTTCTTTGTCTGTCTCTTCTGGCCCATTGACTCGAATTCAGGTGCTTTACTCATTCACAGAAATACAATCTCTTAGCCCTAAAAAGTTGCCTATGTTTCATGTTTTAAATCTACAACCTGTTTTCCCTATGGCCCTGATCCCTTGCCACGTGCTTAATTCCAGTTTAGAACAAAATCAAACCCACACTTGACAAGTGCATCATTTTAGATAATTTTTCTTGAGCTACTGAGAATAAACCTAAGGAGACTCAAATTGTTATTGTAAAATAATGTAGAACACTTTGATACAAATACATAAAAGTTCTAAATTCACACCTTTTTCTATATCTAGGAGACAATGGAAGTGACCCTGAAAACCGAAGCAGAAGCTGGTGCTAGTGGTTTTAGCGTGACGGGTGGAGGAAATGAAGGAATATTTATTAAAAAAGTACTTAAGGAATCTCCTGCTTCAAAAATATTTAGTCTGAGAGAAGGTACAGTCTGATTTTCTGTTTGTGGTGTGTGGGTTTTTTAAAAACATATCTTAAAATAATCGCATATGTAGCTGGGTGTGCATATAGATACCTACCTGATCTGTCATGTCTTTAGATAATAAAAAAGTAGATCACAAACCAACTAATATTATGTGTGATATTAACCTTTCCATATAAATAATTTCAAAGATTAGGTTCTTAAACAATAATACGATGTGATTTTTTTTTTTTTGTAGACCATAAAAAAAAAAAAATCCAATTTTCACTGGAACAGTGAAAAAGATTCATAGAAGGTAGTATATATACACCTCAAATGAAAAAAAAAATCCAAACTCCTAACATTCATGAAGAACCTGGCTTGATTCTTTCATGGAATATTATGCCACAAAACTACAATCAATAATGATTTAAACAAGAACAAAGTCCAAAGTCTAAATTCTTAAAAATGTAAGAATGAACTTTGTTACTGTCAGGATGGTCAGACATTGGAACAGGTTTTCCAGAGAGATTGTAGAGTTACTACCCTTCGAAATATTCAAAACCTGACTGCCCATAAACCTGAACTGTAGCTGCGGCTGACCCTTCCCGGAGCAGCACAGTTGGAGTAGACGATGTCCAGGGGTCCTTTCCAGCCTTAACTATTCTGTGATTTCATTATGCGAACATAATACCATATTTTAAATAAATAATATGTGATTTTTTTGGGGGTGGGCATTAACTAAACAGAAAACACAAGAAAACGCAAACTAATTAAAATGTCGTCTGATTTCGCTTGCAGGTGATCAGCTTCTAAGTGCCACAATATTTTTTGATAATATCAAGTATGAAGATGCACTCAAGATACTCCAGTATTCTGAGCCATACAGAGTCCAATTCAGCCTCAAAAGAAAAATCACCTGCAAAGAAGAGCCAGAACGCAGTCACTCTGCAGCTCAGTACAAAAAGGAAAGAGTAAGACAGGTAGATATTTGATTGGTTTACGGTTTGGATAACACAGTAGTAATGTGCTGTGTGGAAATAGACCAGAAAATACACTCCTGTGTCTTTTCAAGAGTTAGACATGTGTTTAAACTCACTAGCATGAATATTCATGAGAAGAAAATAATTCCACATGGTATTTGCAGCTTTTTAAATATTTCAGGCGAGACAATACATTTTGGACAAAGCCACAATCTTGCATTAGAGCAGAAAAAAAATCTCTAGTGAGTAAGCATTTTTTTGTTGTTGTTAAGTGTCCACTGATAGAACAGGCTCAGATAAGGTCTGTACTATTTATATTCAATATTTTCCAAAACACAAAGTATCAGTAAATATCTTCCTCATAAGCTCATTGATGAAATTTTCTCTTCAAATTATGTGTTTAATCACTGGTATCTCCATAGACATGATCTGCTTATAGGTCTCTATCCCATCAAAACTATTTTTCTATTCATATACATATATATAAATACATATTGTATAAATA
>NW_010407750.1:8096-13813 GCF_000710305.1 Buceros rhinoceros silvestris | reverse complement strand
CCCAGCACTTTGTGTAAACATCTCCAGGAGGCTGGGGTGATCGCTCCTGAAGTACGGCCTGTAGTAGAAGTGCAGCTGCAAAATGCGAGGGAGAGAAGTGAGTTGCCATCACTGCAAGAGGCAGAAAGACAGAGATCCAGTAACTGAGCATTTGCTTCAGCAAAGACAAACGTGGGCATTAAAAAGGGGGCTCTGGGGCATTCTAAACCTCAAGGTTTGGCTGAGCACCATGTGAGGAGGGGGTTTTGTTCAGTAATCATCACCCTTGTGTTTTCGGCAAGTGGGAGCAGAGAAGTGTTGGGTTTTCAAAAGCCTAAAAACTGATGGAGAACCCAACCAGCACAGGTTTTCGGGCACCTCAGCATGGAGTGGACCAAATGTTGCAAGGGTTCTTTCATGTGGAGAGGAAACAACGTACCTTACCCAGAGCAGCCCCTGCTGCTGCTATTGCTTGCAGCTCCTCAATGGAGGAGGAGATGGGGAAATCCTCTTCCATTTTGCGGAAGCCATGGAGGTTCAGCTGGTGAACGAAGCCTTTCATGGAGCTGGTTTCAAAGACCTTCTGGGGTCCCATCCTCCCTAGCACTTCCTCTGTGAAGAGTTTTTCTGCGATCACAATGCAGTTTCCGTCGTCGCCCCACCAGACCGACTGGAAGCAAGGGCTGCTGACAATCTTCCAGAGCTTCTGGACGAAGGAGTGATCTGAAGCTGGGTTGGTTTCGTCACAGATCTCCGAGGAAGGAAACTGCGTGCTGGGGACCTCAGGTTCATCTGACAAACCTTGCAGGGTGTTTTCGTCTGCCAGAGGCCCACTGACAGCATCCGCAGATGCTTCCATGTCTCTTCCTTGATGGTCAGAGGAAGTTGAAGGCTCCTGCCGATCTGGCTTCTCCGGGTCAGAAGCCTGGGATGTCTCTGGTGAAGTCGGCTCCATTTTATCTTCTGATCTCACAGCTCAGCTGCTATTTCCAGCTGTGGACCTTGCTCTGAGCAGCCAGCCTCAGTCCTGCCAGACAGCAGAATGAAGGGCTGTGGCCCAACTGCCTGGATTGTTGTCCAGCGTAACTGTGATGCCTGTGGTGCGTCACCATGGTGCCTGTGCTGCATCACAGTGACATTACAGTGTGGCGCCCGTCTCCTGGCAGTGGGAAGTGGAAGATCTGGGTGCTACTGAAAGGCATTTTTAAGATAAAGCAGTATTGAGGCACAGCAAGATGGGTCCACCAAGAGAAAGTGCTGTTTAACCAGTTTGATGTTCTTTTGATGGAGTCCCTCAAAGCATCCTCTGGACACGTTGTCCAAGTGTGAGACGAGCAGGTGCCCAGTGTGGTGGGTGAAGGACAGGCTGGACATCATGGCTTCAAGGGTTGCAGTGAGGCTTGACCTCACTTGACCATTAGTAGGTTCGCTGATAATACCCAGCTGGGGGATGCTGTTGACTGTCTTGAGGGATGAGAGGCCTTGCAGAGGGAGCTGGAGCATGGGGCAACCATCAGCTGCATGAAATGGGACAAGTCCAAGTGCTGGATTCTGCAGCTGGGCCCAAAGATGAATTGGGAGAGGAGTGGCTGGAGAGCAGCCCTGCAGAAAAGGATCTGGGGTGTCTTGCATATTTGGTGTCTGCCTTAAGACCGATTTTATTTCACCTCTTTTCGCAACATTTGAAATTGGTGCAGCGAGCAGGGTGCTGCCATGGATGAACTGCTGCAGGAGCACAATTGTGCACCATCCCCAGCAGGGATGGAGAGGGCCCAGCAGTTTTGGCAAGATGAGGAAAAGGTGGTGGAGCATCTAAAGCAGTGCAAGAGCCAAAGGAGGCTCAAAATCAGAAAGGGTAACAGTTCTGGAAAGGTCTGAAGGTTCCTCTTCAGGCCTCTAGTTATGGAGACCCCTAACAATTTTCTTTCCCTCTGGGGAAAGAGGGATATAGGGCCACAACTGTGATGCTAAGGGATCATTTCCCTCAAAGCCTCGTTCTCTATTCATGATGTCAAATCAAAGTTCAAATGTTAGCCTGGCCTGAATGAAACAACTTGTTTTCTGGTGAATTTCTGTCAGTCTCAGGACTTTTCATCCTGAAAAAAAGATTTGTGAGTAAATGTATTTAATTTTAATGTCAATTTTGAGATTAAAAATATAACCACAAAGTGAAAAGTAATTTCATACTGCGGAATGAAAATATTCTATTAAACTAAAATCAGCATTAAAAAGGATATGTCAATATTTTCAGAATTTTCTTGTAAGATAAAATACTGGTGATATCAACACAGTTCTGCATAATCTTCCCTCCTGGTGGGAATGTGTATCTGGATGGGGTTTGCCTGCACGAGGTTTTGTCAGCTGTCTCTGTAGAGCAGCTATTGTATCTTCCCTGAGCCCCTCGAAAATCAAAACCACCAACTGTGCTGCTCCAGAATGCTGCTGCCTGAAGGAGAAGGACATTCCTGTACCTGGGCCTGATGGGTGTGTTCCTCGTGTCTTCAGGGGCTCCCGTGGGTTGGTTTGGGGGCCACGCTGCCGTGGGAAAGACCTGTTTGTACCCAAGTGCCCCACGCCACCTGGGCTCTCTTTTAACTTGTTTGCAGTGCATCTGGGTGTCGTGGTTCTTTTTGATGTGAAACACCTTTCATCCATTAAAGAGTGTTGGCTTGTGAGTCTTGTCACTTTATGAGGTGGAAAACAGTCACTGTCACCAGCAAGTGAATAATAATGGAGATGAAAAATTAGCCATGACGAGCACGGCCTATACATTACTGTGCTAATTATAAACATTGGCACGTTCATACATCAGAATTAATTTCTAATGGATGCTCTGTTGCATTTGTCGCTGCGGTGAGGGATGTGTAAGTGGGGAAATCATCCCCCATTGCTTTTTTAAAGCAGATGAATAAATAAACAGGTAAGTAGGCGTCATCTGCCATGATGCAATCACCGCCTTTCGCTGTGGGCTGTGCCTGGAGCTAGAAACCCTTGCAGAGGAGAAACTGGGCACCCCATTTTAAGTCCAAAGCACAGATGTGTGTGCGTCTGAAAATCCTGACTGGGAGCAGGTTGGCAGGTTGTAGATGGGGAAGTGAGTGTGAGTTTCAGCTCTGTTCTTTCCATTTTCTGGCCAGCTTAAAAATAATTATTTATAAGTCTGAACTACTTTGACAAATGTTGTCAAGCAAAAGGGAGAGAGAGAGAGAAAGAAAGGCAAAATAATACATAAAAATTCTAAAAGTCAGTTCCTACAATGGCAAAATGAATCCTTTGCCTTGGCATGCTGAAATGATGGTTTACTTTGATACTGACCTATATTTGACTTTTCAAAAGGTTTAAAGGGATACAGAAACCTCCAACCTGAACCAATTCATTTCAGTTTAAACCCAGCACGCTCTCTGATCCGCCAGATTGTTCCCAATGCTTTTCTCATTCCATCTGGAAGGGAAGCTACAAAACTGAAATTGTGCTGAAGATGAGCAAGGGCTTCCTCGGGGCTGACTGAGGAACCAGACACTCGGTTATCCTCCCCATTCTGCCAGGTGGGATTGGATTTGTTCCACCAGCAGGTTTTGGATCCAAGCCCTGAAGCAGAGGACTTCAGGGTAGCAGCACTGGTGGGCAGCTTTGGCCAGCTTTTGTTTTCTGTTTCTTTTTTCCTTCAGCTTTTTAGAAGTTGGGCACTTTGTTTCAGTTACCTAAACTATGCCGAGAGTGGATAGAGAGAAGGCGGCATTTCCACAGTGACTGATCCATCTTCAGCCCGCAGGGAAGGAGGAATCATCCGTACGTGCTCGTTTCTCTAAGGACCACCCGGAGGGTTGCAGTGCCCAGCCAGGCACAGACTGACAGCTCAGCTAGATGTACCATGGAGGGAGCGACACACGGTTCTGCCTCTCTTCCTGGCTGACACCTTAAGTAATAATTTTATCGTTCATTTCTTTCAGAGGTTTCTTCCTAGGACAGGAACAGGAGTTGGCTAAAGGCCAGGATTTGTCTTCTGCGGGAGCATTGTGCCTACATGGCATTGCCAAGCTAAGGGGTGCCAAGGGTGAAGGGCTAAGTGCAGACCCTGGGTATCTCAACTGAGAGATCACCAGGCTATAGGAACTTCTGTCTGACAGTAAAACTCAAGGTCTCATTGTGCTTTTCAGATCAGAGCCTGTGAGGTGGGTTTTTACCTCCTCGGGTGTTAATTAAAACAATTCCATAGCACATAGCTGCCAATTAATACCTGAAGGTGCATCATGTGTAATACCAACTGGGAAAATAGAACAGCTTGGATTCAGAACGGGAAACATCTAATTGTCATTGGATGTAATTCTTGCATTCCCTGAACTTGCACCCATCGAACAGACACAGCTGGAAAACAGCTGCCTTTACCCTGCTCCTGGAAGCAGAAACATCATGGCACACATCAAGGGAGATTCCTTAAGACCAAGGAGTTGAATCTAACCTGGCAGTTTGGCCTACTCAGAGCCAAAGGTTGGACCAGAGGTTTCCAGTGGTTCCTTTCAATCTAAATAATTAATGATTCCAAACAAAACCAGGTTGCAGTATTTTGCTTAAATGCATTTGGAGCAAAATTGAATCCTTCCATGGAGCTAGGGCCTTCATCACGAGAGCAGCTGATGACCCCGTATTCAGCAGCCCTTCTCGTTTATCCCGTGTGGTTTGTAATTCTTTGATGCTGATGCTGAAGTGGAGTCAGAGGGGAGTGAAACTCCCAGCTTCTCGGAGCTGCAGCATCTCCAGTGCTTGCAGTCCCAGGCTGGCCTGTGGGTAGAGCATGGACTGGAGACGTGTTTCATGAGGAAGCTGATGAGAGCAAAAAAAAGTGTTATGATGCCTCCCTGAGCCCTAGACAAGCTAGAACTTCATTCAGCTGTTCTTAGATTTAATACTGGTTACAACTACATGAAGAAAGATCACGTGTCTTTGTGGGGAACTTTTCTGATTTAAAAAAAATCTAATTCTGGAGAATGGGAAAAAAATGAGGGTTTAATGCTCCCTATATGAGGAAAGTCAGCCCTACCCTAGCTAGAAAACCTCAGCTGAGAGGCCCAGGCATTACTGAAACCAGCAGATGGACTCCTCAGGGCCAGGCATCCACAGAGTCCCAGCAGCCCGTCACCAGGGAGCTGTGAGATGGTCATGGAACGTGCTGGACCAGCTGAGCAGCACTTTTATATTGCAAGAAATAGGCAGGCATTATTTTGGACCAGTCCAGTACCAGCGCTCAGACTTGGTTTTAAACATGCATCATCATGGTTATTTTTCAGCACTTCATCTGAATCTCTCCTTTGATCAGACTTTGTGGTGAAGGTGAGGAGGAGTTTGGTCCTCTACGTGTGGTAGGAATTGCGGCATATTGACAAGGCTGACCAGGCTGCAGCAAGTGAAGCTGAAAACATCTCCCTTTGTACTGCTCTTCCAGCAAGGCCCTCGATATTGTCAATGCCTCGGTGAGAGCAATCTGATACACTGCGAGTCTGATACAGCCACCCTACACAAAGTCTCTGATCCTTGACCTTGATTTCCTTTCATCACTGCCTGCGCTTACAAGAT
This sequence comes from Buceros rhinoceros silvestris, assembly GCF_000710305.1. Lineage (NCBI taxonomy): Eukaryota > Metazoa > Chordata > Aves > Bucerotiformes > Bucerotidae > Buceros > Buceros rhinoceros. The sequence continues at coordinate 8,263 of NW_010407750.1, read as the reverse complement.
AGCAGCTCTTTCTTTTCACCATCGGTCTGTTATAGTCTCCATAAAAGCTTTGCTTGCTAACACCTTCAAATTCTGAAAGGAGACTGGAGAAACATGGACGACTTGCAAATGCTCTGTGTATTCTGCAAGAGCAAGACAGTTGTTTTCTTTCCACAGGCTGCAGGAAT
>NW_010407750.1:0-8004 GCF_000710305.1 Buceros rhinoceros silvestris | reverse complement strand
GGAATGCAGTCCTGGAAGCATCACATCGGAGCAGGAGGTTCTCATGGTACGAGAAGTCTGAACTTCCACGCAAAAAAAAAAACAAACCAGAAACCAAACCTCTCATCATTACATGCTTGAACAGATCCAGGAACAAGGAAAAACCCTGCATGACTATTCTAGCAAGTACCAGAAGGACAAGATTGATGCTGCCTTCACCCTCCCTGGCTTCTCATCAGCCATGTAATTAACACTCACCACCCCATGACAGATGGGAAATTCAGTGCAAATTTTTAATACTAATCAGAGAGGGTAGGTGCCCCCTCCTCCCCAAACTGACCTACTTAAAGGTATTCTCTGGTGGCCTGGGTACATAGGAGCTTCTTGAGTCAAAGACAGGATAATGAGGTGTATAAATAAGTTTTATCAATCTGTACTGCCTAGGTAAAAGCCTCAGATCCCCTCTCCCAGCATGCCGTGGAATCAAGATAAAATTCCTAAGGGATTGTCTGTGGGCAGCACCTTCTTTTCTTTGCCTAAAACCCCCGTCAGGAATCTGCCAAAGCATTTCAAAGGAAAGGAAAGAGAGATGTTCCAACCCTCCCATGAGCTGTCATTAGGAAAGAGTAAGAGGTGCAGGACAGGCTGTCAACTTTTGTGCAAAGTCCTTATTTTTAGTGCAGGATGGGAAATTTCAGGAAGAAGAAGGTTGACCAGGTGGAATAGACTCAGCAAGTGTGTGGTGGCCCAGCTGGCAGCACGGAGCAGGTTTTGGATCCAAGCCCTGAAGCAGAGGACTTCAGGGTAGCAGCACTGGTGGGCAGCTTTAGCCAGCTTTTGTTTTCTGTTTCTTTTTTCCAGCTGTTTGTCTGGGGGCTTTTTTTCCCCTACAAACATTTCAGAGCAATGGAAAGATCTAAACAGACTTTAAAGTGCAGAAATCCAGAGGTGAGTTGAGCTCAGACTCTCTTCAAAGTGCTCTCTAGGAAAGAACAACAAAAACCAGTGCTTGGCAACTATAGCAAGAGAGATAAGCAAAATGCTGTAACCATGAGCAGTGTGAATGAATGATCAACCACTGAAACAGGCAGCTGCAGGTTCTCTGTCTTCAGCAGTTTCCAATGAGAATGGGGCAGCTGGCTGAGCATCTGACAGGTCTCCATCTTTTGGCCCCAAAAGAGCTATACAAGAGATCAGACTTACCTCAAAGCCTGTGTTACCACCACTAATCGATTTCAGTCTGTCTGGAACTTACAAGGTCTGCACGCAAGAAATTCTGAGCAATTTTGAAGACACAAGAACACAGGAGTAGGGAACCGACTCACGGTTCTCCAAGCCTAGTTCCTCCATATGTGTTGTTCATGTGGGGCCCAGACCTTTCCAGCAGGCTGTGTCCTAGTGCCATCACGACTGAAAATGACAAAGTGTCAAGACTGAATCAAGCTGTTATCACCCATCCAAGACATATTTTTAAGCCCGGATTTGAATTTTTGCCTAGCCGCAGCAAGCCATATGAAACATCTAACAGCTGTGAACTTCTCAGGGTTCCAGCAGCCGTCATGGAGGATGTCAGGTTCTACAAATGACACAGTGTCCATCTGTGCTACCTGGATTGAAATGTTAGCCCCACGGTTGGGGTTAGCCTGGCACAATTTGTGTTTTAACAGTTTTGCAAGTGTATTAGATTAGCTCTTAGCCTGTTTGGGTTTTAAATTCTAATTTCACCTTTTTCTTGCTGCTGCAGGATGCAATATTCATGTACTGTTAAATCAAATACTCCATTAACAGCACCAGAGATAAATACTGAATTAATGGAATAATGCAGGTTAATAGTTGATTCATAGGATAACACTGGAGAATACTGTGTATGAATTATGCCAGCAGCTGAATCACAGACCCTCGCTGCGCTCTGGCTGCACGTACTGTAAAAATAGCCCCAAAATGCTAAGCTCTTTGAGATTTAAATATTTACTGGGAGTAGGTGATAGGTCATGGGTGTGGGCAGGTGCTTAGATGAAGCTAGGACAAGCTGTAAGCACTCTCCTGCTGGCAAGTAGCACAACCCACTGGTTGCTGCTGCTGAATAAATGCTGTTTCCCACCCCAGAACCCTCTGTCTCCTTCGGCCCCGTACAGGGCGGAGGAGCTGGGTTTGTAGTTCCTCACAAAGGGATCTCGCTAAGGCTGCGTGAACCCCTCCCGCAAAACTGCCCACAATCTCTTTAGCAAAAAAATAACAGCTTTCTTTTTTTCTGCTTTTTGGGGCTGGGCAGCCGGGCAGGCACGGCCCAGCTCTGGTGGGCTGGCTCGCTAACGGGGCAGCATCGGGCGTGCTGCAGGGCACTGTCCCCTCTGCCTGTGACACAACCCCAGGGCTGGCCGGGTCTACCAGAAGGTGAGAGGGAAGGGCGAGCAGCCTACGGGGACACGCTTTCAAACTGTCCCCATGGCTCTCTCCTGCAATTTCTGAGACAAGACTGTCTGGTCAGGTTTGTGCCAGCTTTATGAGTCTTTCTGGGAGGAAACTCATCCAGAACTTGTTTCTTCTTTGTCTTTTCTTCCAGGAAACACCTGTGTGCAATCTCCCCCTAATGTATGTAAATACGGAGGTGGAAGTGTTTTGCTTCTTTGTTACAAATTAAAAGTTCCTTGACATTTCCAGTTAGCTGGAGCGAAAATCAGCGTACCTCTGAATACATCTCAAAGCCAGCCGCTCTGCCCTGGCGTAGACTGCTCGTCCCATCGCCACAGCGGGTGGTGAGCGCCAGGCCTGCCTGGTGCAGTGGGCAGTAATGGCCCCTTGCCCCGGGAAGGTGTTAGAGAACCTGTGGCAGGAGAGGCATGAGGGCAAGGAAGCCACCGTCAGGGCTAAACCCAGCTCAGTGTTGCCCCTCTGGGATGATCTGAGGCTTGAGCTGGGGAGAGGAGCCTGTGGTTAGTGGATCAGTGTGGGGACATTTGACAGGGTCCTGGCTTGTGCGAGACAGAGCTGGTGCAATGCCCTTTCCTGTGACCTGCAGAGCTGCTGCTGTCAGAGTCAAGCTCACTAAAAAAGCCTCTGCCCAAAACACGTGCAAGAGAGACAGGCAACTGCATTAAAGTGAAGGATCGCAGGGCGGTGAATGGAGTCCTGCGGTGAGGGCAGGAGTAGGACCATTGGCTTCCCACAGGAGCCCACCACCCCTGATTGATCCTTCGCATCAAATCCCACTGTGTCTGGACTAGGGAGGCCACAGAAAAGGGTAGAAAGATGGGAAAGTCTCCTTTGCCCGATGGTCTCTCTGCACAGGACCCTGTCCTGAGCCTGGAGAGTCGGCTCTACCATAGGGCTGCACCCGAAGGGCAGTGCCGTCTGGACTAACCAAGCTCTGGAGAAATTCGGGACCACCCCAGAGTAAAAAGGGTGCAGGAGTCCTATTGGGACCATGGGGTCGCGTATGCTGCAGTTCTCCTTCTGCCTTCTTGCCGGAACGTCTCCTGCATGGGATCTACCTGTGTCGTCTGCACCTGAGAGGCACAGCCATGGCTGGGGGGGTCAGAGTAAAGTGAGGCAACAAGCTCAGTTCTGAACCTAACCCTTACGGTTATTTTGACATCATTTAGCCTGGTTGCCCAGCTTGGAGCTCTCCCTGGCTTCCCCTGGGCATGAGGATGCCTAGGAGTGGGCGTTGCAATGCTTGCCATCCACCCGCAGTGCTCCTCCAGGTGCGGTCCTGCCATGTGGACCTTCAGGGGCGACAGGCATGTGCCCTCCCAGGCCCTTTCTCAGCGAAGGGTGCCCTGGCTTTTGGTGCTGGATGTCTGAAATTCCAGCAACGTCGTTTCCCATTTTACAAATCCATCAGCTGCAGACACCGTCGGGTACAATGTGTTCAGACATCCACTGCGAGGAAAACTAATAATAATACTGATGCTTTTTATTGGCTTCACACACCATAGCTTGTACTTCTCCTCCCCAGGGCCAGATAGAAGTTTTGTGGTGGTGTTTAAGAAAAAGCCCATTTTGGCACCATAGCTGGCAGAAATATCGAGAGCTTCCTTTCTTCCCCTTCCCCCTCTCTTCCTCCTCTTGTAATCTTTGATAAAGAAAAAAGTGTTCCCCAGAAAAGGTATGCTAATTAACAATTAATTCTTTTATCTTAGGGTGCCGAGACTGTAAGACCTGAAAAAGATGTAGAATAAAATGAGTGGCAATTAGCTTTTTCGAGCATTAAATAAACAGTGACATGAACGATGGAGAATTAATGCTATGCATTTATTTTTAACAATATTTATCCAGGCAGTTTTTGAACAAGGCCCTCTGGCATTAGCTTTTACTAATACAAGCAAAACAGCAATGAGAAATAATTACATTTAGTCTGCATTAAGACAGCATTATGCAAATCAAAGGAATAATGAAGAGAAGCCTGTTAATGGGGTTTTTGGAGACTTTATGCTTGAATATAATATTTGGGCTTTGTATTCCTCTGAAGAATTCAGACATTACCACCCTCCATTATTTCATGCCACAGGCGTGAAATCGCTGGTACAAATCGGAGCCGGCAGCCAAGGCGGAGGTTTCCGAAGCCGCGGTTCGGGCTGTGCTGTTTGCTTCAGAGGGGACCCCCTGCAGGAACCAGTGAGCAGAGAAGGACACGCGGCTGCATCTCCTGCTGCTCCCTCCACAGCCACAGCCTCCCAAAGTGGGGCATAACACAACGTGTCTCTCTCCAGTCCCTGGGGAAACACCTGGATGAGGTGCCCGGATTCCCGGAGCAGTTGATGCTGTCCCCTGGAAATGGAGCATGCAGAAAGACTCGAGATGTATTTCAGACTGACAATCCCATTTTTTGGAGTGGATTTGATTATTCTTTGCCATTGCTGTTTTGGTGGTTTGGGGCACCTGTGGGAGCTACTGTTCACCGTGTTAACACTCTCGGCATGTGCTAACGGCCGTCCAAAGCACTTCATTAGTGAGCCCTCTGCGTGCACAGCTCCCTTCCCAGGGTCAGGGACACAGATGAAATCTGCCTCGTCCACACATTCGTAACACCTGGGCAGAAGGAGATGGAGAAAATAAAAATCTGGCTCTTAATCAGCTGAAACACCCACAGATCATCCATCTTCTGTTATCGCTCCAGCAAATGTAGAAGAAAATAGGAAGATATGTAAAACCTTGTTTGTGTTACACAGTTTTACTGCTAATAGGGTGAGCTAATTAAGAAAGGAGTCTCAGCAGATGAATCCTTGAAACAGTTTTTAATTAACACTCCTTCCAAAGACACAATTAGAGGGAGAGAGGGGAGCGGGGGCAGGGTCCTCCTTGGGCTCTGCAGCCCAGCACCTGCAGCAGGAGCCCAGAGCCCTGCCGGCCGCCCAGTCCACGTGCTGCCTTCAAAAACGCCGGTTTTAATTAAAAGCAAAGAGACATCTGTGACAGTCTTCAATCAGGCATTTAATGAAGAGCTGACAGGGCCCTTAATGCAATCAGTCCGTTGTCATTTCAATGAAGTGACAGCAGGATGTATATTAATATTGTCACCTCCATGTCAGAGATCCAGCGGGGAAGGCTGAAACCTCCCGTCCCGGTTTTGCAGGGCTCGGTCACCACCCTCTGCTCTCTATCAGCTCTAAGTCACAGGGCTCGAGTCACACCAGGGCTGGAGCCTGGGGGTGACCCACACCGGGGCAGGGACACCCCTGAAGGACTTTGGCCATGGGTAACCGATGGTTACATGGAGGAAAAGCAGTGACAAGCAAAGAGCAGCATCAACCCTTACAGTCTTAGATGGGCTGGGGGGGAGGTGGGGAAGGTGTGTGGTTTCAGCTGAGCCCCAGGGAATGGCAGGTACTGTGTTTTTCCTCAGTGTTTTTTAATTGCTGTCTTTTTTTTTTTCAATACCCAAATCAGGCATCAGAAGTTGGTGTTAACTGGCAAGAAACTAAATTAAGCAAAAATTCTCCCAGTTGAGACTGTGTTGCCTGCAGCACGCTGACATGGAGCATGTGCTGGGCTGCTGCTCTGTCCTCTGCCCTGCATAGCCCTGAGCCTTCCCTGGGCTGTCGGCTCATGCACACAGGGTGGGAGCTGCTTCTTACCACTCCATCAACCCGTTTGATCCTTTGGTTCACATGCTGTGAACGCTCTTGGGCTCCCAGGTTTCCCGTGGAGATTGCATTCAAAGGTAACGATTAGGGTTGTAACATCTGACGGCAGTTTCTGTACATAATCGCACCTTCTAACGCTGATCACTCCCGTTAGCAGTTAACTCTGGTGTAACCAGCGCTCTGTGTGCTGTTGGTAGCGAGAAGGGTTGAGTTCAGCTCCCCACCCCATCTCCAGTAACCCCATGCCCTGACCACAGCAGGAGCCAAGTTTATGTCATTCTTTCTTGCAAACACAGAAACCATGAGTTTAAAACAAACAGAATTTTCTTGGGATGGGAAAATACCAAAATAAGATCACAGGGTGACTGTGTTTATGTGTTAACAATCCTCATCGAGACAGTTCTCCGCTCTCCTTTTCTTGGAAGGGGAATTTTATCCCCTGATGGACAGCCTGGAAGATGATGATGCTCTCCTTGCAGAATGATTGCAAGGTAGTCAGTGACAGTTCGAACCCTTGCCTTGCTCTGCCAGTCTGTTACAACACTAATGGGACTGCCAAGAGGGCATGAGAGTGTTATTTTCTCTCCACAGTCCGTTCAGAGCCAGCCTTCCTGCCGAGACACCCCAAAGCCCTAGTTAGGCTCTAGTGGCTGATGACTGTGGTGTGGCGGCTTGTCCTTTATCGTCAGACCCACCTGTCTCACTCTCCTCGGATCAGTCAGTGGTAATTACAGACCTGTGATCTGTGAGGCTCGCAGGAGATGAAAAGACCTATTCCTTCCTGCAAGATAGAGGTCACAAAACACTCGAATCACGTTCATTTATGGGACCATTCAGGGCACCAGAGCTGTAGGTGAGGCTCAGAGAGACCGCAGGTGGAAATGAGATGGCAAACCAGGCAGGCAGAGAAGCCTCTGCAATGCCTCCTTCTGGGCAGAGAGAATCACTAGGTGCCACTTCGGTCCTTGAACTGAACCAGCTCTGTTTTTTCAACAGCCACAGCCCGAGGAGGAGAAATTAAAATGCTGTGTCTAGTCCTGATCTTGAACGGAGCAGTACTGAGCACTGTCGGATACACGTTGCTGTGGAGGGGAGACTGAACACCACTGTGCTCCCACCCTGGGTTTGTCAGCCTGAAATGCTCATCCAGAGAGGAAAACATTTCCTGAACCCACTTTCCTTGAACCCTTTCTGCAATTTTTTTTTTTAATTTCTCTTACTGCATTTTTCTGATAGACTCTTTCTTTCTTCCTGTGTATTTAAGTTTACTTCCTAACTCCCACCTGCAGCTGAGCGGCTGCACTTCTGCCAAGATCGCACATAAAACAAAATTAGGAAGGGAGAGATCAGCTAATAAGCAGTTGCTATTCATTATGGGAAATTACAGCTTTCGTGTCTTTGTAGAGTAAACGCCTGCCAGCTCCAAACCAGAGCCCCGTTATGTCTAAATACCTTGTGTAAGGGGTGGGTAGGCTGAGCCGTGCTCCAAATCGTTCCTCTGTTGAGCAGAAAGGGTTGCTCCCGTCCATGGAGTCTGGGGACAAACACGACTGGTATGGGCAGGGTGGGCAGGACATGCTCTCCTCTGCTCTCTGTGTCCCCTGTGACCTGCAGTGCCTCTTGTTGGACCTCGTATGGTGGGAAGTGACCAAGAAGTGACTTTCTCTAAACCACCTGAGTGAACAGCAAACACCTTGAGCTCTGTCCTCACCCGGGTGAGCAGGATTTTCATTGCAGAGCTGGAAAGTGGCCACTGAATTAAAGCCAGGGGGCAGCTGCTGGACGATGCAATGCCTTTCAAAGGCTGGGCGGCCTGCTGCTGGTGATAGCTCTGGTGGCAGCATTCCTGTCACCAGCCCATGGCTTGTGGTAATGCCCCCTTTTACAGACATGGGAAATGCAGGTAAGAGGCTGTTAAGGGTCGAGGTCCCGAGGTAAT
>NW_010407749.1:32292-41698 GCF_000710305.1 Buceros rhinoceros silvestris | reverse complement strand
CTGCCTTGGTGAACGGCTGTGGAAGGAGGAGCCTGAGTTAAGACACGATGTGGGTCAAGTAGGTTAGACTTTCTCCTCCGACACAGGCTTTTGCTGTGTCTTCTGCCCTGTCACTTAGCCCTGCTGCACCTTGGTCCTGTGCTGGTGACGTAATGACAGCGCAGCGCTCCTTCGTGCCCGCTGTGGTGGATGCTGTACAGGTGACAGGCAGAGCTGCGAGGCATCAAGATGCGCTGGTGACAGCTGGAGAAGAATCGCAGATGAATGAAAACTGCTTCAGTGCTGCCAGTGTTCGTGGGGAGATGAGTTGCCCTATCTGCACTTTCCAGGTGTCCCTTGCATTAAGATCCACCATATGTTCTAAAAAGAAATCTCAGTAATACTAAACACACAACAGGCTGCGTGGATATTGGTAGGAGGTGCCAGTGCGCTTAATTAGAAGGCTTTCCTCTTACTTCCCTCGCGGATTAGGACCCTAAACTAGGGACTGCTATTAACACTGCAGCAGCCCACCTCTGCTCAGCATACTGAGCAGCCCGTCGGTGGAGAAATAGCAGCTTGATAAGCCACTAATGGACCTATTTCTGATTAGAAGTGTGGAAATGGGAAGGTATCCTGCAGCTGGCTGCACATAGTTTGTACGATTTAAAGTCATCTCTGACTGCTCGGGGCACTTGGCTGCAGACACGTGCCAAACCACAGTGAAAGCCAGGAGTTAGTCATGAAACCGCAGGTTTGTAAGTGGCTTTTTTTAAAGTTTCTGACAGTGGAATATGGCACTGCAGGCTGCTGCGGGCTTCCTTAACTCGCTGATCTGGCAGCTGACGCAGCAAGACAGCGGGAAAGTCGTCAGATTTCACCCCCAAAACCGACACGTGAATGTGTGGATACAGATCTCTTCCTACAGGATCAATCATTCCAGAGGAAAGCACAAAGCCCTCTGCAATTGCAGGATTATTTAACCAGGGCAAGTTTTTCCTTGCCCTGCCAGCGGAGGACTGAGGTCTCTTGGACAGGGAGATTGCTATCCCTTCCAAAGCACCCCGGTTTTAAACAGTTTCAGAAGAAGAAATGGTGCTCAGCTGGACAAGCCATGAAATATTCAGTCCACAGCTTTGGCCATCCCTATTGCCACACTACTCATCCTGGACACGTGTGTGCATATCGTTCAGGAATAGCTGCTGCTGGTTTCTTTTTCTCCAGCTCCAGCCCCAGGGAAAACTATGAAACTCTATGGCAGGATGGGAAGGGATCTAATTGTTAACAAGACCTAATTAGCAAGGGGTTCTCACAGAGAAGTCTCCCCAGGTCCTTGCTACTCCTTTTCAGTTCCAGTGCGGGAGGACAAAACAGTTTTAAGCAGCTTAATCAAATCCTCGCCAAACACTGCTAGCACCCAGTAGCTGAACCCTACTGGTCAGGGCTTGAGTGGGGAGGGTGAGAAGAAGGTGTTTACAAAGAGTTCTTGAAAAGCTCGCTAGGCGTCTAATTAGGCAGATTTCCACTAGCAGCTCTCCAAGTGCTGGTTTTGGGTCCTTCCATACACATTCAAAAGCCAGCTGAGAGGTTTCAGCAGTGGCATTTTTGGGCAGGTTTCTTTCCTCTCCATTTCGACGGGAGGATCACTCTGGACAGAAAACACCATGGACCACCCTCAAAATCCCAAACAGAGGTATCTCGCCTTCACAAGATTTTATTTGTGTTTCTAGTGGCTGTAGACCGAACGCAGCAGTGGTAGAGCTGCAGAAGGCATGTGTGCTCCTGCAGCTCATGACTCCAACCCCGTGAGTGACTGACTCTGTTAGCATGATAAATGCATGCTGTAGAGGAACAGCACTAATTATGACCCTGTCACCTTCATCAGCTCCCCACTAATTGTTTTGGCTTTTTTTAATCTCAGTGCTTGAAGATGAAACATGATGTTTGGTTCTGCAAAGGAGTTGAAAAGAAAAGAGAAGAAAGAATTGCATTTTAAAATAGAAGCATCAGGTAGAGCTTTCTGTTGGATTTGAAATTCAAATGACAGAAATGATAACTGGTTTTTGTGTTGTTAAAATAAGGTATGGGAAATTTTTAGAGGACTTTCTGGGACTGCCCATACTGCCTGTCACCACAGTGGGCAGATTCTGTCACTGTACCAAGGCCAGAGTGCAATCATGCCAGTGGTGGCCATTGTATTGACTTTGGTGGCTCAGAAACATTTTGAACAGGATCTCTAAGACTGGTATGAACTAAGGAAACTCTGAGAACAGCTAGCAAACTTTGAGGGTGTTATTCTATCTGGGACAGCCCTTGAGGCTACGGCAATGAGCATGATCCTGCCGCTGCGAGAGCGGCAGCGTTTGCACACAGCTGAGAGCGGTGCTGGTCAGCCTGTACCAGAGCTCAGCTCCTGCAGAAAGCCTTGCACAGAGTGAGGTTGCCTTTACTGCCAGCTGTTCTGTGGTTTGCTCCTCCGTGAGTTCGTTTCCTTTTTTTCCTGGATGAATCTGTGAAGTATTTCACGTCTTGTCAAGGCTGTAACTTGTGTTCTGGTTTGTTTGCTGCAGGTCCCTGGAGACGCGTTGCGGTGTGGGAGCTCCTGTGGTTTGGAATGGATGGAGGCAGACGTGTGCCCATACACAGACACGGTTAGCTCTGCCACTGACACGTGTGAAAACACGCTCAGCTGCTTCTGCTGCTCTCCCAGATGTTTTGTCATGTTTCTGTGGTCCCTGTCTAAGACTTGGCGCAGCACGTTGGCTGTTCCTTGCTGTGGGGCAAGTGAACCTGGAGAAGAAAGTATCTTCTGAAAGGGACACCTTTCTTCTCCAGGTTCACTGGCAAGCAAATACCAATCGTGATTTGAAGGTGCCTTGCAAGGCTGCTTACTGACAATTTTGTGTCCTCATCCTTCGTAGCCATTGAGCATTGATGTAATGTACATTCAGTTTTCTCATCTTTCAGTCCCGTCACGCACAGAGGTATTGTCCTTCCTATCACATGTTGAAGTACAATTCATCTCCTCTCTGTCACACACGTGTGCACAGCTTCCTCCAGAGCTCAGTGATTCCTGCACAGACAGAGCTGGCTTCATGAAGCCATTCTGCGAGGACCTGCACGACACCATGTCACCAGCACCTCCCACATCCCAGCTCCAATCCTGCCTGAACCGTATTGAACCCCAGGCCCATGGGCTTGAGATGTGTGCCAGGAACATGAGGGGGAGCTTACAGACCCTGAAAGCAAGGAGAGACTGAGTCAGTCATAATTTACTGTAAGGGAATGGTTTGGAGATGACAGAAAACTGTGATTACGTGGGGGGAGACCTTGCCAAAGTCTGTTTTTTAGAAAAATGAGAGAAATAGAGCAATTCAGAACGCCATCTGCATTGTTAGTGCGCGAAGAGGTTCATCCTGCCTTGGGGCTCAGCTGGTTTTGAGTCTAACAAGAGATGGGTACCTTGTCAAAGACTTCACTAAACATTTAAACCCTGCTGGTTTGGTGCGTGTTTCGCTGGATTAGCAGAACCATGTACACCCTGGGATCACTGGTGTTCACAGGTAGCCTTGTAACCTTCGTGGGTTTCACATCTTGTGTTTCTGTGCTCGTACGTGGTTTCTCGCTGCGGTGCCGGCGGGTGCCAGCCTGGCTGATGCCTCTGCTGTGCACACACTCGAGGAAGTGCGGGAGCTGCTCCACCACTCCAGCGCAGTTCGACCTGGGGAGATCAGACCCAGCCTAACCAGGTGTTAACACCATACAGCACAGAAATCTCGCTCTCACCACCGGTCTTGTTCATCTCAGGCTTTTTTCTCAGAAGAGCTGAAAAGTAATTGAGTGAAATCTTCCTGCTGCCTCACTGCACTCCTGCCAGGAGGTGCTGGAGGTGTCAGCCTCTTCTTTCCCATGCCACAGCCCAGCTGTTCATGGAGGTTTCTTCTCATTTCCAATTCAAAAGTGTAAGGACTGTCCTTCCACTTGCTTGGCACAGCAGAAACTGAAACGAGAAATCAGGATGACATAAAAAATGTACACGAATATTCTCCGTCTGAGCGAAGTTCAGCACTGCTGCGTGTGGCAGAAACGAAAGGAGGGTCCCCTCTGCGATAGGACTCATTAGCAAACAGCCTAGTTCTTTTCTCTCTGCAATCAAATGAGAGGTGACTTGTTCTATAAACCAGCAGCACGGGGAGGAGGATGATGCTCGGCACTGAGCAGGCCCGTCCCTTCCACTGGGACGGTGCTTCCCAGGCAGCAGGCGAGGAGCTCCCCAACCGTGCGAGTGCTGCCTGGGGAAGCCTGGCACAAACACTCCCTTCTCACCGCTAGGCTGGGCTGCTACTGCCTCGCACCGTTAAACTAAACGATCTTTAAATCTACAAAGGAGTCACTCAGGTGCCTGATCTCTTCTTGCAGGATGTTTGTCTCTGCAATCCTGGTTTTTAGCTTGAAAACCTCCCTGTGATGTTTGCTGGGTAATCCAGGAGTGGGGGAAAAAACCAGCCATTCCCTCACAGTTTTTCAGCTATCCCAGCCAAAACCAGTACGAATACCAAAGGCAAACTTGGAGGTGAGCAGGGCACTCTCCAGAGATCAGGGAGTTGCTTTCATACAGTGTCTGGCTGGGTACATTCCCCGTAAATGAGAAAAAGGGCTTTTGCATTGCACCATTTTTAGTAAAATTGATCCTCCTTCTCGACAAAGGTCAAAGAAATCGAATCTGGATGGGGAGACGCTATGAGTCTTGTTCACTCAGATTAATTCCACTCACCTAATTCCCTCTGGAACCTGGCAGCACCATTTCACCCGTGTGGAAAACAATGCCTGGTAAATCCATCTATAATTACGCGACTTCATGAATTCTGGGGATGGAAGCTAATTCCACATTTCCCATAACTTCTTTTTCATTGCCGTTGGCGGCCAACCAGCAAAGCAAACGATCTGCCCTCCGATTGATTTTCTAAGAATAAACCTATTATTCTCTCTCTGACCGAAGCCCGTTTAGTGCCCTGAACTGGGAAGCCATCTAGAGGTGAAGGAGACATACTTCACACTTCACGGTTTTAGACGGGGGTGGTAGAGCTCCAGTTTTCCGCACATCTCCACTGGCAGTGGTGGCTGTCTTTTTGCCAGCCTCGCTGACTGTGCTGGGCAGCCCTGGGGGCTCTCTCGGGCACCACGGAGCATCCTTTCTCCTCACCTGGTCTCGTGCTGGGCTTGGACAGGCCCAGCTATAAGACAAAGCATTTAATTTTGAGGTCACATATGTGCATTTGTGGATGCGCTAGAGATTTTGCTGAACTTTATTCTTCTGAAATGGCTCCCCGATAACTAGTCACACTACCGTGAGCATCTGAAAATAAAGTTTTTAGGCACAGCCTAAACCACAACCTGGACTTTTCTCTCTGGCTTATTGTTGGTATTTTAGCAAAATATCTGAGCTGCCTCTTCCAGCCTGCTTCCCTCTCCCATTGGCTCCTGGCAAACTGATGTGAAGCTGTTCAGCACCACAGGCAAGCCTCAGGGGGGAGGGGAAGATTAATTGAAGACTTAATTTCTTCTATTTTCATTTGATTAGCTAAGTGGAAGAAGCAAGAGTCCCTGCTTATGTGCTACTGGAGGCCTTGTGTCAGCCATGAATCACAGCTCCCAGCTGCCACAGTCTGGTTGCGCGTCAGGTTCATTACGATATTGCAGTAAATAGTCTCGCGGGCAGAGCCCATCAATTGCAGCCCTCCACATGCAAACAGCAAAACCCATTTCCATCACTTACCCGAGACAGGACAACTATGAGAAAGAGGAGCTCAGATGAAAGTGGGGTGGGTCAGGGGTTTTGGAATGTCTCTGGGTGGAGGGTTGGGAGACAGGAACAGGTCTGAAGGGTCCAGTTCTCCCAGAGGCAGCAGCCAGCTGGAGCCAAAGGAACAGAACTGGTTGGACAGACTGTCCTGGGCACAGTAAGTAAATCAAAGCCATCAAGCAGTTGATAAAATGGAATGTACTTGTGTGGCATCTTACAGGAAAGCTAGATAACCCCAAACCTGTCAGTGACAGGCAAACAAGGAAAGAGATTTTCCTCCTCCTCAGTCTTGACAGCCTAACACCAAGCTTTTCTTATTGCCTTGGTACCACAACTCCCAGCTCTCGCCCTTCCAGACCGAAATTTCTTTTTGTGGCTTAATACTGTTCTTTGAGTGCTTTGAACTAGTATTGACCTACTGATGCCCAGCTGGGACATCAGAGAGCAGAACAAAGCCACAAACATCACTACTGCATGCAGCACGCGGTTTTCAAAACCTAGGGCTTTACTCGGTGTAACGTGAATCCAGAAGCCCATAACTTGATCCTTCTCCATTTTGCCACAGGCCGCTCATTCTCTCTGTCAGCAAGCTTATGTTCATTTCTCTCTGGCTTTCACTCTTCTTATCTTAATTTTATAGCCTGATGCATCACCCACAACACTGGTGTTTGCTTAGAGACAGATGGAGGGGCAATGAGAAGATGCAGTGAGGAGTTACCATCAGCTTCCCTCCTGTTTTGTCCATTCGCTCATCTTCCCCATCAGCAGTCGGTATGTCGCTGGAGGAGGTTGCAACCCCCACTCGAATTCAAATCCTGGGGAGAGGCAATGGGCATATCCAGCCTCCATCCCTGCCGGCAAGGCAGGGACCCCAGCTGGCAAGAGCAGTCCAGGCTGAGAGCAGCCTGAGGCTGTCTTGGAGATTTGGCGTAATTACAGGGAATGAAAAACTTCATACTTTAAAATGCCAAGCAGTGTTCGTCTGAAATTCTTCCCAGCTCAGGGCAAATGAAAGAAGATGCAGCAATAAAAAGGAGGAATGTCAAATCCAGCAGCCTGGAAACATCAGCTGGACTGCCTGCCTGCCAGGCTGGCCCTGCTCCATAAGCACCACCCAGCCCCCACTGGGGTCACAAAGGCATTAACACACTGACTTTCAGGGCACATCTTGGAGTCAGCATCCCACAAATCTCTCTCTGCCTCAGTTTCACTTTTCTGCACGAGTGAGGTCAGAATCCCCCACTGATCCTCAGACATCAGAAAAATGGGCGTCTGCAAAAAAAGTGCAAGAGGCCAAAGTATTCTTCCCTCCTCGCTCAGAGACACGTGGGTCAAAGCAACGGTGGAGTTAGCTTCAATTACCGAGCAGAAGGGGAGATGATGCCCCCATGCCTTCCGCACAGCCCAGCCTCAGCTTCCAGCCTGGCTGTGAAATACAGAGGGAAGGGGGAACCGAGTCACAGGAGGTAACGGCGCTGCGGAGCTCCTCAGAGCATTCTCTTTGAAAGATTGTCTTGACGTGCATGAAATGGCCCAGTGCTTGTCACAGCCCTGACAGAATGCCAGGCAGGAGGCAGGCAGAAGCATGTCAGTATTTGGCAGCCGAGTCTGGGCATGGCGGGTAGTGGTGGGGGATTAACTCCCCAGCCTGGGGGGTCTCTTTCTGGACAGCGAGAGCTACGTGTCTGGCTCCTGTCACAGGAGTTTCCTCACCAAGTCTCTTTGTCTTTGCTGGAAACTGCCCCCAGCCCATAATCATGTCCTTCCCCATTCCAGCTCTGATGGAACAGTGGCTCTTCCCATCAGCGGCTTTTCTCTGCGCACAGAGGAGATGGTCTCAGCACGGAAGGAGAGGGGACAATCTTCCTCTCTTCTTTAGTGTGTGACAGAGCACGGGGCGCTGCTGTCCCGGCCATGCCGTGCTGCTGGGCATGGTACCCAGGTCTCGTCAAAGGCAGTCCTTGGCCCCGGGGGTTACATCCTTCCCGGGAGGTCCTTCACCTGCCGGGTTTACTGGACCTTGACAAACCTTGGGTGAGCTGCCAGGTGGAGCCCAAACGCCAGCCGAGAGTTGCTCCGTGTCTCTAACCTTGCAGCAAGCGAGGGGTCAGGATACCCCCCAGGAGTGTTTCTCTTTCACTTCCAGCTTTACGCAGCAGAACTAATTTGCAGCCTCTGCCTTGTGTGTTGCCAAGCAATAGCAGTTCTGGAGAAAATAAACACGTAGAAAAATGGACCGTTGAGAGGAGCCCAGAGGAGCCAGCAAACTCATAAAGACAAACCTAATGAGCTGGAAACCGGCAGAAAGGAAAGATTTTGCCAAGTTGCAGTTAAAATAATTCCCAATGAACAAGGTCTTTGCATACACGGGATAAAAGTCCTGCGCCAAGAGCAGAGTCTGCCTGATTCCATCGTGCAGTAGGAACAGAAGAAGGACTTTTTTTTCATTTTTGCTCAGAAGTTTAACTTGTCCCTGAAGCTTTGGCAGCTGTGGGCATGGAGACATTGTTTTATCTGCTGGGAACCACCGCCACATCCTCCCTCACCTCACTCCTCTGTCCACAAAACATGCAGCCCCGTGACAGCAGACGAATCACTGGTTTTCTCAGTACTTTTCTGCTTTATGCTGCTAACAACTTTTTTTGTCCTTTTAAACACTTTTAATTCTTCCTCTGCTGGAGCACAAGCAGCCGTTATTAGCAGCAGTTTTGGACACTAACCATCAATCTGTTATTTCTGCTTAATCTTGACCATGCTAGCTGTTAATTTGACGTCTAATCCCCCGGTACCTGGCAGTATTGTGCTATTTTCATTATTTGTTTGACACAGTGAAGAACTGGCGCTGTAGTAATCCTACCCTGATGTATTTATCATCATGTACACCTCCATTTCTCTCTCTTGCCATCGTGTCCGTTAGCTCCTCAGTGCAATGTGCCCAGCATAGCTTCCCACGAGCACAGAGGAGCGGGAGGATGCCCGGGCCAAGGGTGTTTGCAAGGGAAGAGCCTGCCAGGAAGGCTGGCAGCGAAGGAAGGGTGCGGGCACATGGTCCCAAACGGCTGCAGCCCCTGAGTTCCAGCAACTGCCTCAGAGAGTGAAAGGTTGAGGGCACAGAGCACCAAGAGCTGGTGGGACAAAACCCATGTCCCTGCTTCACTTTTCTCCTTCTCCCTCCTGAACCACCATCTGAACAGTTAGAGCCGAACTCTGATTTACCATCTGTGATCACGGCTTGGGGGAGAGGTTCGCGTGGGTTATTACCCACCAGGATGGTAGCAGAGAAGGGGGCACCTGAACAGGGTTGGTAAAGATTCTTGGGGTCTGCCAGCGCCTCGGGCTGGGGCTGGCCCTCTGCACAGGCACGCAGCCTTCCTCCCGCCCGCGGCAGCGGGAACTGGGTAGCTGCTGCAGCCCGCCAGGCAGCGTCCCGCCAGCGGCGTGGCGTGGCATGCAGAGCGAGTGCGTGACGATACGCGTGCGCGGGAACGCTGAAGGTGCGGGTGTGCAACCGGTGCTGCAGAGCCGGGCACTGGAGAGCGATGGGAGCCGGCACGAAGCCTGCGAGAGTAGCTCCCGTGGTACGAGTTATTATATAGCCTTTGTTATGTGCTTATATGGGAGGGG
>NW_010407749.1:31114-32167 GCF_000710305.1 Buceros rhinoceros silvestris | reverse complement strand
TATAGCCTTTGTTATGTGATTATATGGTAGGGGATTTCTTAACCGGAGAAGAAAAAGAACTCACTCCCAGCAGTGTCTAAATTTTGAATGTATAACTTCGAAAGCTTAATCATATTCTTTTCACAATGCCTTAGGATTTATTTATATATATTTGGGGTTTTGTTGCTTTTTTGTATTCACTCATTTCACTGTCAATTCCAGCTTAATATTATTAAAATTGCTCTGGTTCCTCTACTTGAAATTCTCCGGTGGCAGTGGTTTTTGAAAGGAGTGCTCAGCCGATTGCCATCTCCCATTTCTTAGTGACTGTTAGATCGGCACCTCGGAGGCAGTGGGCAGGAAGCACTCAGCCTGCGCTCAGGAGAAGCCTCACAGAAGGCAGCGCCTGCAAGTTTTGCAGGTTCAGGGCCGTGCACTGGACCTCTGGGCTGGGGAGCTGGTCTTTTCTCAGGACATAGATTCACCCGGCGATGTCTGACATAATGAAGAGATGTGATGAGGCGCAGGCGAGAGCGAGTCACAGCCAGCATCCTGCAGCCGGCCTCCTGGCACCGTGGGGTCAAAGGCGCTGGCTCTCTTTGCAGTGTGAAAGTTTTGCAGGTTCAGGGCCGTGCACTGGACCTCTGGGCTGGGGAGCTGGTCTTTTCTCAGGACATAGATTCACCCGGCGATGTCTGACATAATGAAGAGATGTGATGAGGCGCAGGCGAGAGCGAGTCACAGCCAGCATCCTGCAGCCGGCCTCCTGGCACCGTGGGGTCAAAGGCGCTGGCTCTCTTTGCAGTGTGAAGGGGGTAACTCATCCCTGGAGCCCCACCAGGAGATCAGTGTGTTTCTGAAGGCCATGATGAAGCACAGGTGGCTTCTGAAGGGAGGAGAGGCAGGAGGGAGCGGGAAATGCTGGCAGGTGGGGCAGGCGGCAGGGCTGCTGGGATGCTCATTGCCCTCAGCTGGGGCTGCACCAGCACCCTACAAAAGGTGAGGGGGAAGAGCTTCCTTCCCTTCGGGTGTGGGCTGAGCTGATGGCAGAGGTGAGTGCTGTGGTGGCGGAGG
>NW_010407749.1:24839-30971 GCF_000710305.1 Buceros rhinoceros silvestris | reverse complement strand
TGCGTGTGTGGGGGCTTGGCGGGGTTGGGGTGGGGGTGGAGTCCTGCCGATGGGTACAGAGGTAGCCCTGCATCACCTGGGTGTGGGACCTAGTCCCTGCAGCTGGTGCTCTGCTGGGCACTGACCTGGGGTCTCTGGGGCTGGAGGAAGGGGGCCTCCTGCCACCCAGCTGAAGGCTGTGACTCCTCTGAGGGAGCCTGGCCGGGGTTTGTGCTGCCTGGTGCTGTGCCTGGATGGGGATAGGGTCAGCCTTGGTGGTGATGAGAAGGTGCTCCAGAGCTTTAATCTATGCTAAAAGGAGAAAAGGGGAAAAAGCACCAGACATCTTACTGGCAGGCAAATACTCCCCTCTCAGGAGGCAAAACTGACTTCGCAGAAATACATAGTCACATGTGCTGTTTTTTCTGGCCTTATGGAAATCTCTGTTTTTACCAAAGGATGCAAATAATAGTGCCCCTGCAGCACCAGCTGCTCCCCCTTTCCCCAGGGTGCTTGAGACAATAACCAGCTCTGGTCTGGGGAAAACATTACAAATGCCAAAAGTCTTTGTTCGTTGTTTCCCTTTCATCTCTCAAAGATTGACAAATCTTACTAGAGTGAAAAGGGAGGAGATGAATCTGTTGACAAGTAAGGGCAGCCCTTGACTGCGGCGCTGAACCCTCGCTGCGCGCAGAGCACGAAGCTGGAGCTGGCCCTGGAGCAGCCGTGTCCTGCTAGCACACTGGTTGGGTGGCAAAGGGACAGGGCTCTGAATCCACCCGTGCTGCTGCCTCTTTGCTGCATGTCGCCACAGAAAAGAGCAGCTTCCACAAGGATTTGTAAGTGCAGATAAGGAACTTTATTTCTGCCTCTCCTGCAAACGTGGGGCTGACTCATAATCTCAGGTTGCAACAGCAAAATTTTCCCTGGTGTTGGCAGAAATGATATTCTCTTGCATGTACAAAACCATCTCTCTGTAATAATAGTGGGGGTTCGGTTAGAAAAACAATCTTTAGGCTGAAATAACAGCAAGTTTGTTCCAGGATTGTCTTGGGGTGATTTATTGCTAAGCTGCTTTTCAAAACTCAGCATCTTTAGTGAGTTAACTATGTGGGTAATGCTTGCTGTGTGACCGGGGTCGGATCAACCAGCCCTTTGCTCGTGCTGTTGGTGTCCGCTGCAGAGCAAGCAGCAGTTGTGCTGCTGAAGGAGTCAAAACACTTCACACCCTCCACGCAGTTCGTACGTGTTTCAGCTGAAAGGCAGCTCTGGTAAAGAGCAATACAGCTGGTGGGTATTGCAGCAAAGAGGGGTTGTGCTGTGTGGGGTGTGCATCAGGAAAAAAGGAATCCGCTTGCAAAGCTTGTCCCTTTGTTACCAAACTACATCTAGTGAAACAAATGTGCTAATTATTTCCAGTAATAGGATGGAAATAATAACCCATTTTTCTCCTCTTGTGCTGTTTGACACAACAATAACTGCACTTGCTGGAAATGTCGAGGGTGTGTTGTTGGCTGGGCTGGGGCTTAATGGTGATGAGAAAAGATGTTTAAGATGATGAACAGTGGCTCAGTGGCTTGTGGTGATAAACCAAGGTGCAGACTGAAAGGGGTTGGGAGTGATCTTCCCCTGAGACTCCTGACAGTCATGAACATGTTTGCTCCCAGGGCAGTCGGGGAGGGAAGGGGGAAGTTGCCTGTGGTTTACCCAGGGCCATAGTTTATTGCTGATATTTGCCATCTGCACCTGGGCTGCTCCTGAGTCACCAGGTGTATCAGTGCTTCACAGCACAAGGTGATTTCCCAGCGTGGAACGAAGGCTCAGCTGCAGCCAGAGCTGTGCACCGAAGGTAGCTCGGGGTGAGCAGTTAGTCACATCCGTGAGCTGCGTATTTCAACTCCAGACCAATGTGTTGTGCAAGCAGTTTCCAGCTGACAGGGTTCAGTTCCTCATTCTTTTCTAAATTAATTTGCCTTTTTTACCTCTGAAGGCTCTGTGTGATAGACACCATTTCCCTTTCCCTTCTTAATGAGGCAGTGAAAGAAATCCCCATCTCCCAAAGGTGTATAAACCATGTTGTGCCCATGACTGCAGGATCATGAGGTGCATTATTTTGTGAAATAGGTTGATCTCAGCAACAACATGGGTCCTGCTTTTCCCCCAATCTGTTATTGAGCAAGTCACACTGGCAGAGCAGGAGGAAGGCAAAGGTGCACCAGGAAAGGGGAAATACGCAGGACAGGTTCCTTGCTGCAAAAGGAGTGGTTTGGAGTGCAGAAATGGGTGGTTCAGAGGGAGTCTCTGTGTCCAGAAGCCATCAAGACGGCAATACCTCACAGGGAAAGGGAAGACAGCAACAGGAGCTGCGCAGGCATGTGGGAGCACTCAGTGCCAAGGATGCTTCATCATCTAAGGAAATGTCCTTGTTTCCTTCAAGTCTTGCACTTAATGAGAGCACTGACTTGTGAAGTATTTTTTTATTTCTGGAGACCAGCTGAGTCTCTTGTTTCAGGAGAGTAAATTGGGATGCAATGCACCTGATTTTTAACACTTGGGTGCTGTAGCAGTTCCGAAATAAAACCCTTTTATTGTTTTTTCTTTCCCATTTGGCACCCACTGCTCTGCAAACCTGTAATTCCTGAGCTGCAGAAAGCCTGCTCGCCCTGAGGAAGGCTGCTTTTGCCAAGCTGCTTATATGCAGAGAGAAAATAGCAAGAGACAAGGGACATTTTTTATTTGAGTTTTAAGTAATCCTTCGGGGAGGGATCAAGGCCACTGCTTTAACGCAAAGTGCTTAGAAATGACCTCATGAATTTATGGGGGGAGTGAACAAGAAAGGTGAAGGAAAGGCTGCTTTGACATTTTCCTCCCCTGGGTATCACGCCATGGAGCGTTGCTGCTGGCCTAAGGGGGGCTCATTCCCGAGTCTGGATGCCGCAGAGGTTTCTGACCGTAGCCTGGAGAAGTGCAGAGCAGCTCCAGTGGGCAAATGGATCAATTCCGGGTGCAAAGGAGCAGGCTGCCCCAGCTGAGAGGGTGCGAAGGACTCGAGGCTGGCAGGGTTTCTGCAGCCCTGTCTTCCCTCTGGGGCTGGCTGTGCCAGCGCAGCTCGGGCCTGACTGGAATCCCTGAGGCTGTCCACGGCTGTGCTGCCGGGGTCCGCGCGAGATGGTTTGTGTCTGCAGCCCTGCGTGGGGCTTCCTCCTCTCCCACCCTCTGCCCCTTCCAGCACCGTGTGTGCAGAAACGCCCCCATTGGTGCTCTCTGGGGCAGGAGAACATCTGCTTTGTTTGTCCCAGCAACTCCTGGTTTCACAAGCAGATTCTCGTGATTCATTCTCACACCAAGTTTTCCAGGGTTGCTGTCCCCACCAGTAACGCTCACGGGTTTAGAGCAGGGCGGCAGACCCTGCTGGCACTGCCATGAGAGCAGAGCGCAGCAAGACCTGCCCTCACGATCCTTCTGTCCTCGTCCCTGCTCCCAGCTTCCTCCCACAACCCCACCTGAGGCGATTTAGTTGTGCGAGTGCCTTGTGCTTTCTGGTTTGGCGGTTACCGGCTGGACTGGACCTGGGTAGGAGCTCTCGGAAGTTTTTCTCTTTAAGGGATCTGTATGTTTTAACAGCTTTTCTTAATTTTTAATTATGGTCAGCGTGGTGTTTTACATAAGTAGAGACTGTCATTACAGATAATTAAAATATATAATTGGTTAATTAGGTTACATAATGTGGACTAAAATACAGGCTGTATGGGTGAGCTTCGAGGCAGAGGTTTTTGGTTAACAGCGCTGGCTGTGACTTTGTGCCCCTCTCTGGAGGGGAAGAGAGTAACTGCATATACAGCCAGGAGGGGAGCACTGGGGAAAGGGTGCTGCTGGCTGGGGGGAATCTGCGTTTTAGTAGCCTCTGACTCGCACATCTTGCAAGGCAGAGCTGGCAGGAATATCCACCTACTACTGGATAGACCTTCTTGCTGAGTGAGAAGCAGCTGAGCTGAACAATGATGCGTTTAGGTAGAATACTGTCAAGTTAACTGCCCAGAAAAAGTGAAAGCTCCCCTTGAGCGCACAGAGTTAATTTTATCGGGTGCTTAGCAGGCCCTAATGAGAACCAAGAGACTGATGTATTGCTGCAGGTGGAAAACTCTCTGGCAGGACCTTGGCTGCAACTGGATTTTACACCTCATAAACCCAAAGCCCTGCCAAGGATGTATCCCCAGGGAATCAGACAGTGCCAGAAGGTTCTGCAAGCACAACCCTTCTCTCCTTGGACTTCAGAAGGAGCCAGCAATGGAAAATTCTGCTGCCTCTCCCTGGCATGGACTCTAGTGGCCCCTCTGGGAGCTGAAGAGCAGAGCAGAGAGCTCTGCTGGGCAGCTGCAGGTAAGGCACTGTTAAGCTAGGAGCACTGCTAGCCTTTGTGGATGCTGTGGAGGGAGAGGAGGGTGAGGTGGGCACAGCCTGGCTTTGGGGAGCCCTGCTGCCCACAAACAGCCCGTGCTAACCATCTTCCTTAGAAATGCCTGTGTTCCAAACAACCTGTGAGAGCTGTTTCTAGAGGAAGCCAGAACCAGCACTTGCGCTACTAACGTGGACTGTTCAACAGCCGGGATGGAATCCTGGAGAAACATCCCCAGAGCAGGCTGGAGGCAGGAGAGCAGGGGCAGAGGGTCAGTAAAAGCATCTGCTGGAACTGCAGGCTCTGACAGCTGATGGAGATCTTGCTGAGCCTTGCCTCTTGTGTGCCCCTTGGGGAGAGGGGAAGCTAATGGGGTGGAAGAGTCGGTGCTGGAAGGCTGAGGGCTCTGCAGGTCAGGCGGATGCTTTGCTGATGAGTTTGTTCAGGCTGCGGAGTTCCCTGCAGGGAGGAAGCATGGAGGCTGCGAAATATCTGTCTGCCCACAGGAGCATGTAAGTGGTGACCCTGGCCCGTGCCAGCTGGGTCAGGCTTCCCCCAGCACCCTGCTTTGGGACCACCTTCAGGCTGCAGGGGTGAGTGTGTCGTGTGTTAAAGTGGTCACTGCCAGCATCGCTTTCACCTCTCCCTCCTTCACTCTCAGTAGGTCCCATTCGCTATGTACTCGAGTAGCTGCTCCTGCAGCTCCATGGGATGGCTTTGCTACAAAGGTTCACCGTACACCCAGGGCTGGAGCATCTCTTCTCACAAGAGTCTGTAAAGCTTTGGACTCAGCATAGGTAGAATGAGCAGCCAGCAACCACGAGGAGCATGCGGTGAATAACCTGAACTTGTGCTCAGCCCACAGGTAGTAATGGTAAAAGTAAACTTGGTAGAGAGAAAAACCTTTAGCAAAACTGCACTGAACAAACACACAGAAAACACGTGTGTGTCGTGTGCCTCTGGTGCTGAGGAATTGTCCGTAGCCTCAGCATGGCAACAGGAGTGCCAGGAGCGGGGCTGCTGCCAGCGCTTAACTGCGGTGCCCTTTGAGAGCAAAGAAACAAAGGGAGAATGAGAGGAGTCCTTCACCACGGGACTGCTCTGGAAAAACTAAAATCTGCTTATTCGTATGATGTTCTGCATCTCTGATGGCTGTTGGCTGCAGGAGCAATGAGTTCTGTTAATTAAAATCCAGTTAATTAGCAAAGGGAACTTCAGTCTAATGACACTGAGCTGCAGCATCTTGTACATGGGAGGGATGTCTAGCCCCGTGCAGCCCACAACTGCGCAGTGCAGTTGGCACCGTGGGCATCCTCTGCTTGAGAGAGTGGGCAGCTGTGAACAAAGAGTCACCAAGTCCTTCTGCCCCTCATCTGCTCTTGGGCATCAAACAGCAGCAGCCCATGGAGACATCTAATGCTGCTGGGCCAGAGACCCTCCCCTACGCCTGCGCTTTTCCCCAGGTTCTGAAGCCCGCAAGCACAGAGCGAGTTTGTTCCCTTTTGTTCGTCATTCAAAACAGGTTTTCATTCAACTCTTCAGCTTTGCTGCTTTAGGCAGTTAAATGCAGGGGGGTTTTGACAGGGGAAGGAGCTGGCTAGAACAGGTTCAGCTGTAAGCGAGATAGTGGTGCTGTACTGCAGCAGGCGGGACCTGGCAGCCCTTTAGCCACCATTACCTCAGCTAGTGACTTCATCTGGGCTGCCAGAAGAGAGCAAGTGGGCGCCGTATCTCTCAGCACGCGTGGCAGGCTGACT
>NW_010407749.1:21623-24750 GCF_000710305.1 Buceros rhinoceros silvestris | reverse complement strand
GCCGCCCCTGGCGCGCGTTCCCTGTCTGCGTGGGCGCCTGCCGCTGGCTGGGACGCGAGGCCAGCCCGGGTCACAGCTTCTCGCTGCCCGGCTCCTCCTGGTCCTCTCTCTGTGTCCGCTTCAGTGGCAAATCGCTGCAGCCTGCAGAAGGAAATTGCTGCGATGCTGGGCCCTTCCCTGGGAAGGGACTGGAAGAAAGCGTCCCTGATGCGCCTTGCTGAGCCAAACTGAGCCCAGGCTCCTTGGCTGTGGTCTGGGGGACAGGGCTCCTACTGACAGGGCTTTCTATGCTGTGCCATCATCCCTGTCCCCGTAGTGTTCCTCAAGCTGCCAAATCGTGCAAGAATCAGCCACAAAGAGTGAAAGTGAGGCCAGACTGGGGGTTTGGCACAATTTGTGCCAATGTGGCATAGATTGGCAGCAGCCCAGCTCCCCGATTCCCTCCTCCCCGCTATGTCCTCGTGTTCCAGGGCCTGGCCAGCAGCAGCTCTCTCGGTTTGGGCGAGCCCAGATCACAGCTCGGCTGTTAGCAGCATCATGGAGCCCAGCACAGGACCAGCTGTGCCTTGGGCTCTGGACTGGTCAGCGCAGCATCTGTGGTGCTGCAGGGCTTGTCCCGTGTCCCAGACACTGTCCTGCGTGCCACCTGCCTCCTGTGGGGTAACCCCCTACAGCTGCACCATGGCTGCGATTTACCGCAGGGTGCATGGCTACAGCTGAGGGAGAAATGCCATCGGGTGTCCTGAAGGTGTCTGTCCCTTTCCCCTCCTGGGGTTAGCAGGTCCTCAGCAAGGGCAAAGAGTGAGCTGACAGTGTCAGTGAACTGTCTGGAAATGGAAAAGAATGAATGCCATGTGGATTTCTCCTTAACAATTAATCTTCTTTGACTCATCTCCGAGAAGAAATCCCTCAGGATATCTTTGCACTGGAGCATGACACAGCTAATGAAACCTTTTTATCCCTGACATCTCGAAATTCTACATTTACTGGGTGGCTGATGAGAATCCAGGGCCCAGTCCTCTGAAGAAGCACAAAACTGTGAGCAACAAATAATATCTGACAAGTCACCTGCGAGGATGGCAGAACTCATGAACTGAGAGGTGCAGAAAACAGAGCCACCCTGCTCGAGGTTAGCGTGGAGAGTTTCCCGTCACTTCTCATAGTTACAGCATCCAGCGTAGTCAGGACGTTTCTCTCTGTTCCTCTGGAGCAAGAGATGAGAAAACAGGCTGTGGAACTGACCGGCTCATCGTATGTCTGTGCTCTGATAGTCCTTGTCCTTCCCAAGCTGTGATTTGGTTTAGTCTCTGGCCTTCTGCTTCATATGCAGCAGGGTGCCCACCCTTCTGTGGGAAGCACGAGGTGTCAGAAGGACGTGGCAGTCATGCAATGATGTTCCCTCTGGCATGGGAACATGGGAGGATGATGAGGGCAGATGTGCGTTTGCAGGACCTGTGAGCTGTCAGCAGTTCCCTCAGAAGTGTCTCTATTTGCTTCTCTGGAGCAGGAGCCCCTGGTGTCTGCAGTAGAGTGCTCAAGGCACGGTTCTGCCTGTGCTCCAGCCTGGGAAGGTGGTACCGCTTCTGCAGAGAGCTGTCTCTGCTTCCTTCGTATGGTGCCAGCTGCCTTTTAAATAAATGATTGTATCAGGTTGTTATAGTAGTTCTCTATCCAATTCCTTCTAGAGGGAAACTCGTTCTCCTGAAATGGCCTTCTCTCGACTCTGTAATCAATATGAAGTGAATCGCCTCGGGGAGGAGGCTGGAACAGGGCAGCGGCTGGTTTCTGCTGTGCACGCGCCCGCCATGCACAGTGGGAGACGCGCCGGGCAGATCTGCGGGGAGCTGCCCCCAGCAGTAATTCCCCGTTGTGAGGTTTGGGATGTCAGCCTCTCTTGGAGGCGAGGTGCAAGGTGAGAGGATGCTTGGTCAGATGTGGTCTGGCAGAGCTTCTGTCGTATGGTGATGGGAGTGTGATGTTTTGCAAGAGATTAAACTCCACCATGGCTGCAATGGCAGGTCTAGGGCAGGCTGGTGGACCCTGCTCCAGAGGTACCTAAATCCTGCTAGAGATGGTCAGAGATGGGAATGGCGACAGGCAGCTGGTGCTGAAAAAGGGTTAGGAACCCCTTGGGGGGTGTGGAGGCTGGAAGCCTGTTTGGGAGTTTATTATTGATATTTTTTTAGAGGTCAGAGATGGGAATGGCGACAGGCAGCTGGTGCTGAAAAAGGGTTAGGAACCCCTTGGGGGGTGTGGAGGCTGGAAGCCTGTTTGGGAGTTTATTATTGACATTTTTTTTAGATTTTTTTTTTTACCATATCATCACTGCTGGGAAAACACAGCCTGGACATCCAGGGCTCATTATCCATTACGAGATTTGGCAGACCACCACCTGGATTAGGCAGGCTTCAGGCTGCTGCTTTTGACCATTTCTCTCATTAGAGGCTCAGCAGCTGCCTTATCGCACAGAGAAGCACTTTTATTAGATAGGAGACTAAAGGGAGGAAAGAAATTAGGCAAGGAAGGAAATGGCCCAGCAAAGAGCAAGTGGCCTGAGCAAAGCCGTGTCCTGAGGTGGAGGCCACGCTGTGAGATGGGATGAGGCAAAAGAGCCCTGGAGAGCTCTGGGCACAGCCCTGTTGGGGCCAGGGTGGCAGCAATGCAGGGATTTTTGTCACCTTCCTGCTCTCACCACGCACATGTGAGCCGCAGCAGAGCTGTCCACGGTTAGCAGAGCTGCACGCAGTAGCGCCCCTGGGCAGCGCAAGGTGGACTCAAGCCTTATTGCAGAGCTTTTTGCTTTAATAGCCTGAGACTGAGATTGAATGTGCTTTCACCCCCGATCAAAGGAACCCTGCCTTGCTTGATGTTTTACTTGACTGCCTTTTATTGGGTCTTCTCTTCCCGAGTTCCTCCAGGGTAAGTGCAGAGATTTTTCAGGCTTCCAGGGTTTTGCATTGGTAGTCAGCAACTTCACACTTCAGCGCCTCATATGTAAGAACTTAAGCACTGGCTCTCCCTCGGTGCAGGAGGAGCTCACGTGTTGTTTTCCAACAGGCAGGCTCGCTCGGCACGCCGTGCTCCCCAGACACCGCGGCTTGGGCGCGGACTAAGGGACCGAGGCCAC
>NW_010407749.1:20974-21548 GCF_000710305.1 Buceros rhinoceros silvestris | reverse complement strand
TCCCCAGACACCGCGGCTTGGGTGCAGACTGAGGCACCGAGCCGAGCAAATACTGCTGAGAGCTCCCAGCCCTAATTTAAGCCAAAGTAGTGTTACTCCTTCCAGGCTGTCCAGCCGTGACAGGCGGAACGGGAGAGCTCAGGCTGCAGGAGGGACGTTAAAGCATCTCCTTGAGACAACGGGCAGAGCCACTATCAGCAAGAGACACTTTAACTCTTGACAAGTGAAACTGATTTCTCTTTTTTTCCTAGCACGGTTTTGGAGCGTTACGGTCCCTCTGGCTCAATCCCCAGGGATTGATCTTCCACCTTCATGTGGGAAGAAGGGAGCAATCTGAGCACAGGCCAAAACAGAATTAAAGTGATATTTAGAAACTGGCTGTTAAAGCTGCTTTGAAAACTTCATGCGTCAGGCCTGGGGGCTAAAATTCGCCCCAGGGTGAAAGCTTGTTGGGAGGAGACTGGTTCGCAACTCGGTTGTCCTGCACTCTGCACAGGGGCACAGTTTGTGATGCACCTGGTGAGAAGTGGCTGGCTGGGACAGCCCAGCTCAGGGCTCCTTCCGGATTCGTAAC
>NW_010407749.1:19579-20724 GCF_000710305.1 Buceros rhinoceros silvestris | reverse complement strand
GGCTCCTTCGGGATTCGTACCCCGGTTTGGAAATGCCCAGCAGCCTCTGAGACGAGTTTGGAGAAGGATGCATCAGGGTCGGGTGTTGAATAAGCGATTTTATGTGCCAAAGAGCAACCCTTCTCGCTAACCTCAGCGGAAGTGGCTGAATGACTGCAGAGTTTTTGCTGGTTATTGCCCACACTCAAAAGGGCTTTCGACAAGCTGTAGGCCAGCTCTTCACATCGCTCAGCGCAGCCACGACTTTATCAGCTTTGCTGGCCCAGCAGCAAGAGCTAACACCTGGCTTGCTGCTCTCTCGGGAGAGGGAAGGCTGTTTCATGGGAATAAGTTAGAAAAATGACAAAGGAGTCATCTTATGCTTTCCAGCATCTCTGCCACCTGTCAGATATTTGTGTGACACATGGGCATGGCAGCGGCTGTCAGTCACTGCTGATGCTTTATCTTCTGAAGAACCGCAGAACAAGGATGAAGAGCAGGAGGAAAGAGCCACGATGCTGTTCTCCTTCCCGCTTTTCACATCTGTGCGTCAGGGTTTAATTTTGAAAGCCCTCTCATTTTAGTCACTGTTTTCTTATCACAGACAAGCAGAACTGATAGAAATATTGATTGTCTTTTAATGAGTTTTAAGAGGAAAAAACAAGTGTGACTCAGAGGAGCGAGGTAGTACAGACTGATGGATGGGTCGCATTTTTGAACTGCTGCTGATGTATCTTTGGGGACTTTGATTTATCACTTTCCGTGCGTAGAACAGCACTTGCTCGTTGTTTGGGTTGCTTGCAGCAAAGGTGTCTGCATTTCTCTGGCTGCTGTCACAGTCTACGCCTTCATTCAGCTTTTGCAACGGTCGGTCAGCTTCCCAGCAGCCCCGGGCCATGGATGCTCGGGGGAGATGGCCCGGGCTGGTCCTGCCGCCGCCGTGGGCTGGTGGGTGGCAGCAGGAGAGCCCCGGGGTCTGCTCTGAGCCCCGGGACACGGCAGCTGCCGGCAAGCGACCCCTGGCTGCTTTCCGCGCTGGTGCTCCCTGGTCCTCCAGCACCACCTACAGCCCTCCGCGGGGATGCTCCAGTGCCACCAGCACAGCCCAGCCGCCACCAGGCGAGCGCCAACCACTGAGCCAGGACTGTGGCTGGGGGGGGATTTGC
>NW_010407749.1:18151-19480 GCF_000710305.1 Buceros rhinoceros silvestris | reverse complement strand
CAGGACTGTGGCTGGGGGGGTATTTGCAGCCTCCTGGCCTGAGCGCTAAAGGAGATGGGGCTCTGGAGGAAAAACAACCCCAACAAACCCCAAAGCCCGGTGTTCACCCCAGCTGAGCGGTTGCAAAGCGCCAGCTGTAGAAGGAGCACAGCCTCTGGGAGCTGTGACCGGCATCTCGGCACAGGTCTTGAGCTGGCATGTCTTTCTGCTGGCCAGAGCCCAGGGGCACAGCTGAGACTTGTGGCACAACACACCCGGGGCTGTTCACTGACAGCACGAAACCCCAGCCTGAACCTGCGAGACGGGGCTATCGTGAAACATTCATGGGAGTTTCCTTAAGTAAATAGCATTAAAAATCCATTGGTATTCTGAGCAACAAGCCATCAGTGGTATCTGTTGGGGATGGAGAGGTATGTAAAGAAGTCTTTCCTTCATGAGCCAGCTCTGCAAATTTTCATCAGCTGCCTTTTGTTTTTGAGATGTGCTGAAACTGGTCCTGTGTCACCCTCCTGGAGGGGGAGTTAGGTTTCCAACCCTCTGAACTGGAGAAGGCCCTCCTAGGATTGCTGGGTGGGTACAGTCAGCACGAGCAGCAAACTGCCCGTGCAGACACGGCTCTCTGGGGTGCTGGTCCAGGCGGTGCCTGGTGATGCTGGTGCTGAGCCTGCCTGGTTGGCTGTCCGGGGCAGAGTGCCAGCTGGGGATGGGCAGCATGATTGGCCTCGTGCAACATCTGCTGGGCCAGAGGAAGAAGAGCTGAGTGATTTCTCTTCCACTTCTGCTGTGAGAGCTCATTGGTAAGAAGAACATCTTACGTCCCACCATGGGACAGCAGATACCCAAGCCACGGGTTGGAAAGTCTTCCCTGCCCGCAGGGTGCCAGCCAGGCACCTTTCAGCAGCCAGAAATTGCATGGGAAATCAGAAGCCAAACTGAGAGCTGCTGTTTGACATTTATCGCTCTGTGTGTGCTACAGCCAAAAGACCACCAGGAAAACCCAGTGCCCAGGGAGGTTGGGGCTGCTTCCCGGGAGGTCTCTGGGTGTGCAGGGTGGGGAGGACCTCCCTGAGTGATGAGGGCCCATGC
This sequence comes from Buceros rhinoceros silvestris, assembly GCF_000710305.1. Classification (NCBI taxonomy): domain Eukaryota; kingdom Metazoa; phylum Chordata; class Aves; order Bucerotiformes; family Bucerotidae; genus Buceros; species Buceros rhinoceros. Next base: position 18,394 of record NW_010407749.1, on the reverse strand, counting down.
ACCCTTGCCAGCATGTCCCTAACACAGCTTGTGGGCAGGAAAGTGTCCTTTATGCATCACAGCTGGCAGGCACTTGGCTTGATGTCAGTGTGATAGGAGCAGCTGCAGGCTACAGGAGCATTTCCCCAAGGTCCCCCCGAGCAGAACGGCTAGTGCCGGCAGTTGGTCAGTAGCTTTCCTGAGGTCTGGCCATGCTTTGGAGCCCACCGCTGGGGCTGGCTGCCAGCCTGCAGCACCCTGCTC
>NW_010407749.1:16958-17694 GCF_000710305.1 Buceros rhinoceros silvestris | reverse complement strand
CAGGAGGTGGTTCGGGGTGGTGAGGGGCAGAACAAAGAGGCCCTTCAGCGTGGGGCGGTGCACGTGCACAGCGTTGAGCTGGGAGCGTGCGGAGGGAAAGGGGAGCTGGTTCTGCAGAGCCCCCTGCGCCTGGCCGCTGGCGCTCAGCGGCTGCCCCGCTCCTCGCTGCCATGGTGAGAAGTGCTTCCTCACCTTGCCCAGCAGCCAGCCTGGGCAGTGGTGCCATCGCTTGGGGCTTGGTCGCTTCCACCAGCCCTGGCCCATGCTGAGCTGCTCCCCGGGACTCCCCTCCTTTCCCCAGCGCCCCGCCGAGCAGGTTCCCGACAACCCACCTTGTGCTGAGGACCCCGGGCAGAGCCGTGGGATGCCAGCAGCTGCACCAAGCAGGGAAGCGAGGGGGACACAGGTCTCGCCGGGGCACGGTGGGTGAACTCTTCATGGTCTTTGGGATCAGGAGGGTGCTGAGCCTTGACCTCCGGCAGAATGCATGGCCTTAGCTCACCTTCTCCTGGCTTTGGGGGGAAGGATTGGGTGAGTCCTGGAAACAGATGTATGACAGCCAGGGGCTTCCCCAGTGGCTCGGTGGTGCTGTGAGCAGCGGACAAGACTGTGTTAATTCTCTCTCCCTCTCTGTTTCTTAAAGATTCTGCTAATGCATCTCTCCAAGCCCTCTGCACCATCAGGAGGCTGCTCCTGCTGCTCGGGGTCACTGGGCTGCTGGTGGGGACAGCGGCTG
>NW_010407749.1:16231-16865 GCF_000710305.1 Buceros rhinoceros silvestris | reverse complement strand
CTCGTGTGCTGCTGGGGGTCACTGTGCTGCTGGTGGGGACAGCGGCTGGGGCATGGCTCCTAGGTCAGTGTCTGCTCAAACAGCCCTGCTGCCATGGGCAGAGCCCAGGTGCCAAACCGCTGAGCGAGTTCAGGGTGCCAGCAGCAGAGGTGGTGGTGACAGGAGCTCCCTGGCTGGTGAGCTGCAGCCTGGGATGGGGGGACAGGGCTGGTGTGGGCTTTGCTGCTGGCTGCTGTGCGCATGGAGAGGCTCATCTCCTCTGCCAGTGGGTAGAGCAGGTTCATTCCCAGTATTGTTCAGCCTTGGATGCTGCCCGGGCTGTGTGAGTCTACCTCCATCCCCTTCTCTGTTTCCTGAAGCCAAACACCTGAAGAAACCTCAGCCAGACGAGGGCTTCACCCTGCTGCAGGAGCCAGATGTGATCCCAGCATGCAGCGACAGCGAAGAGGAAGACCCTGTGGTCCGTGGGGCTCCCAGCAGAGGTTTACATCTGTGCTTGCTGCTGCAGAGGATGGGGAGAGGGGAGCAGTGTGTGGGACAGTGCCTGCCAAGCCCAGTGAGAGCTTGCTCCCCCAGCTGCTTTCAGCTGCATCCTGCAACTGTCTCGCTTTGTCTTTAAGCGCCGCTGCCCTCC
>NW_010407749.1:14430-16048 GCF_000710305.1 Buceros rhinoceros silvestris | reverse complement strand
TGATTCCACAGCAAAGGCGGCGCTTGCAGGACTCCTTTGTGTGTAATCACCCAGCAGAGCTGCCACACAGGCACCGAGAGTGTGCAGATAGGTCCATGGACAGTTTAATTGCTTCACATGGCTTCTTATGGTGTGCGTGTTGGTTGTTGGTTTTTTTTTGTTTCTCTAGATGTGCATGACCATCCCTGGTGCTGGTCCTGCACAAAACACTGCCGGGAAGGGAAGTCGCAGGTTGTCTGTAATGGGATGGCTTTTAGTGTCTTTCAGAATAAATGCGGCAAGCTCCTTGCTGGAAGTGCGGGTGGAAGGCCGTCCTGACTGGCTCCTGGCGTGCCACGAGCGCTGGAGCCTTCCCCTGGGCACCCTGCTCTGCCAGCAGCTTGGGTATCTCAGGTGGGCATAGCACAGGCAGCCACTTCAGCCCTTACTCACCCTTTTCTGAGAGGGATGGTCTTGGCGAAAGCAGGAGCAGACCCCTCCTGCCAAGGAGGTTCATTCCTGGTGCTGGAGTGGCAGGACTGTGGACCGTTGCTCCCAGGGCAGGGTTGTGTTCCTGATCCCCTAGCAGGTCCCTGGACCCTTCCTGGGACGCTTGACGTTGCTTCTGCAGAATGACCCGTCAGGAAGGGGTGAACCTGACGGACATCGGGGTGAAGGACACACAGGAGTTCGTTCAGGTGAGACCCCGCCAGGGAGGCAGCCTGGAGGACATGTGGCAGGTCAGGTAAGGGCAGCTCTGGGAATAGCAGAGGGAGCTGGTGGGGCTGAAACAGGGGCCCCTTTTTCAGGCTCAAGAACATAGAAAACTCTCCTGGTGTTGTAGGGTGAGCAGCCCCTTTGGGGACTGCTGCTGCTGCTGCCCTGGAGCTCCCTGGTGCCCGGGGCTTTTGGCTCCTGTATTCTGACCAGAGGCTTATTCCCATGCAGGAGCAGTTGTGAATCGGGTCAAATCGTGGCTCTGAAATGCTCAGGTGAGCGCCTCTCATCTCCTGTGTCCCCAGGACCTCTGCCTGCTTCTAGCAGTTCCTCGCCTTCCCTCTCTCCCTGGCGTTGAGGGTCTGGCTCCATCCAACACGTGCTCCCCGGCTGCCTTGCAGAGTGCGGGCTGCGCCCCAGCGTGGCGCGGGTGGTTGGAGGAGTGGACGTGCCCCTGGGCCGCTGGCCCTGGCAGGTCAGCGTGTACCACGGCTCCCAGCACCGCTGCGGAGGCTCCGTGCTGGCGCGTGAATGGATTGTCACGGCGGCTCACTGTGTGCACAGGTACCTCTGGGCTCTCCCATGCCCAGCCTCGGAGACGCTGTGTATCTGCTCTTAGCCCAGGCCTTGGCGCCTGGTGCCTGCAGGAAGAGGCACAGCGTGTTTCTGCTCAGTTCCAGGCGGCTGCAAGCCTCTGCCTGGCTGGTGTTCGCAGGCATTGTCACCCATGGCTCCATCAGGCAGGAGGCTGGGGTGTCAGTAGAGAAAATCATTTACCACCCGCTTTATAATGACAATAGCCTTGACTACGACATTGCTCTGATGAAGCTCCAAGTCCCCCTGAATTTCTCAGGTAAGATGCTGTCATGGTGCTGTTGCATCCTCCTCCTGTCTGGAGTTGTCTGTCTTAGCCCACAATTAA
>NW_010407749.1:14016-14244 GCF_000710305.1 Buceros rhinoceros silvestris | reverse complement strand
TCCGATCCTGCCACTTCGGGGCGGCTCTTTAAGGAGACCCAGCCTGGCACCCGCAGGCAGCGTGGGCAGCAGCGCGCTGCGAGCTACCCCAGAGCTGTGTGTTGCTGGGGAGGTGCCTGTGGGAGCTGAAGCCTCTGGAGACCCTGGCCTTGAGAGCCTTTCGCTTCAGCGTGCCGGGCGGAGTAGCTCTGCGGGCTGATGGCTCCACAGCCCTTCCCTGGCTGCTGG
>NW_010407749.1:13474-13849 GCF_000710305.1 Buceros rhinoceros silvestris | reverse complement strand
GTCCGGGCACTTAGCTGTCGTCTCAGCAGATGCCATCCGCGCTGTGTGCCTGCCACCCCCCCACCAGGACTTCTTCCAGGGCGCGCAGTGTTGGGTCTCCGGCTGGGGCTACACCAGACCAGACCAAGGTAAGCTGCCAGCTTGTCCCAGACACTCAGCGCTGACCACGGCTGCCCTCTTCCTCCCCACTGGCCCTGTCCAGCCCCTTCCATGCCACATGTGCTCTTGTGAGTGCTCCCTCCTGCCTTCATCCCACCCCTGCTGCACCAGCTCTCCACCCCACATCCGCTGCTCCTGTGGGCCCAGCCGCATTTAACCCCACCTTTCCCATCTTCTGACTTCCCCACCTCGTGCCACGCCCTTCCGCTCTCGCAT
>NW_010407749.1:10019-13330 GCF_000710305.1 Buceros rhinoceros silvestris | reverse complement strand
CTCGCCTCCTGCAGGTCTTGTTTCCCTCTTGGCTTCTCTTCCTCCCTCCCAGCACAGGTTACTGGGATGCTGAAGGAAGCACTGGTTCCCCTAATCGGTACCAAGCGGTGCAACAGCTCGTGCACGTACGCGGGCGAGCTCACTGCCAGGATGCTGTGTGCCGGCTACCTGCACGGGAAAGTCGACGCCTGCCAGGTAACCAGAGGGAGCGGGTGGCGTGTGCAGGCGTGGAAAGGACTCGGGTGCAACTCGTCCCTGTCACGCTCCAGCAAGCGCTGGGTTTTGCAGCAATAACCCTTAGCGGACAGTGCAGGGTGGTGCTGGGCCCGCGGCGTCTCGCGCTGCCGCGGTGCATCGGCGTTGGGCTGGGATTTCGCTGTCTGCGAGGGAGGACCGTGGAAATCTCGCAGGGGAGCACTCGCTCCTACTCGTACCCGCATTTCAGCTTCTCGCACGGCTGATGGAATGTGGCTGTGCGGGAGAAGGCGGCCTGGCCTGGTCTGCCTCCCAGCTGCCATGGGGGCAGAGCTGCCTCAGGGGCCCCTGCTCTGCCTTACAGGGGGACAGCGGGGGCCCCCTGGTCTGCCAGGACGAGTTCGCCTGGTGCTTAGTGGGCATCGTGAGCTGGGGCCAGGGCTGTGCCGAACCCAACCGCCCTGGGGTGTACACCAACGTGGCTCAGCTCCTGCCCTGGATTTATCACACCACCGCGGTAAGCTGGAGCAAGCAGAGGCTGTGCTCAGCCTGACCTCAGGCAGGGACCTTCCACAGACCAACCCGGGTGCTAGCAAACCCTTTTAACCCTTTCCTTCACTGCCCTATGCTCACCCTTGACGCATGAACCTCTGTTAACAGTACTGATTCCTTTTTTGTTTTCCATTTTTTTACTAGATCTACTAGAAATAAGGCAAGGAGAGACTTCACAGAGCAACACTCTGCCCTTTCCATGCAGTAAGTGGAGAACAGTCCAGGACTAATTCATACTGTGTCACTATAACTCTAACAGAATCCCCAGAGAACACGAGAGAATATGCTCAGTATAAATAGTTTATTAAAGAAATTAACAAATTACATTTCTGTGAACAATCCACATGGGAGAAGTGGTGTGTTTTTCAAACAAGGGGGTTTTTTGGATTGTGTATAAAGGGGCCAGAGATCCCTTGAGAGGTGGGTGTTACAGGACCACTCTTGGCCTTCAGCTACAGTACTCGAGAGGAAGAAGCAGCCAGAGTCTTAAGTGACCATCAAATTTTGCTTCAAAACCTTCCTTGCTGCATTCCCACATGCTGGACTCAGTCTAAGTGCCACTTGGACTGTGTCTGCCCCCTCCCTGTGCCAGTCAGAGCCTGAAGCAGAAGGGCCACCTTGCCCCTGCAGTGGCAAAGCTCCGCCCACCAGCAGGCAGAACAGCCCTTCGCTTCTGCCAGGACCTGGGTGCAGTGTGAGAGCCGGCCGGGATTCGGGCCCCACAGACACATGGAAACAGGAAGTCAGACAAAAGTGCGAATGAAAGGGCTACAGCGGTAGGGAAGAGGTTAAAACTCAAAGCTGTGCTCGATGCCTTTAAGCACTACATGGTAGGAAGTACTTTGTTCCCCGTGTGCAGCAACTGGCCCTCCCTGGCCTCTGGGCTCTGTTCTAATGAATGCCCTTGGTGAGTTCATCCATTTAGTGCGTTTCTCAAAGTCTCAAATGTTGCTGGCTGTAACCTGGAAGGTAAAACTGCACTCCCTTCTGACTCATTTACAGTTCTCTCATTGTTCCTAAAGGACCGAAAATTTACTACCAGAAAGACAACAGATGCCAGAGCTACCTAGCCGAGACAACAAAAAGATAAAGAAGGAGCTTTTACAGTCGGTAAAGCGAGACTGAAAAATTCTAAGCCAGTTTTAAGATATTTTCCATGAGAAATAAAGCTATGAGGAATTTTGCTACTTGTGCAAAACCCTGTGTCTTGAGAAATGGTTCAGTCAGAACAGGCTCTCCTGTCCCCCAGCCCCTCATCTTTCACTCTCCTGAGGTCTGCTCTTCAGGGAAACCCGAGGTGGGAAAGAGCAAAGTTTTGGCACTTCAGCATCTGGGGAAGGGTATCAAAAGCTACCGAAGTCTGCAGGTTTGGTATATAATTTGCAGGGCCAGAAGAGGTAAGATACAAAGGGGCTGCATGTCCCCGATGTAGAACTGCATAGATTAGATTTGCAATCGAGAAATGAAATTTCCTCTGAGACCCTCAGGCAAGCTTGACATGATGTTACGCAGCGCCTGGCGCGAGAGGCCCCTCTGACTGTAGCGCCTGTTCTCACAGAGATGTTGGATCAAGATTAGATTTGATTTACTTCCCTATGCTGAACTTAACAGGAATATGAATCGTAGTGACTGGAAACTAGCAAGCATCTCTTCTTCACCAGGACTGTGTGTCCACCAGCTCATGAAAGACAACCTGGATCTGGGCAGAACACTGGGGAGCGTGGCAGGAGATGGAAGTTTCAAGGCCAAACTCTGCCTGCCTGGTGATGGAGCATGAGCAGTTAGTGTCCATGTGTCACCCACCTTTGACTTTCCTGTCCTGGACTCACAGAGCCATCCTCTTGCCCTCCTGACCTAGGAGATGCTACTTCTCCCTCAGTCAAGCCTCCAGGAAGCACTTACCTAATGCTAAGCTTTTTTATACCAGTACAAATAAGAAGGGTCAAATCCAAAAAACAGTTGACAGACTCAGTTTGCTCTTGCTTAGAAGATGAACACGTGGGTGTAAACACGGAGTTACTTGATTTTGGCCAGTGCTGCTGCTCTCTTTTCTGTGTTCTGGAACAAGGCTCGGATCAGACTCTTCACTTCAGCTGCGGAGAATTCAGCTGCGAGAGGCCCCTTCCCATCCGCCCACCTGTGTGGGAGAGAGATCTTTATTTAACCAAACTGCACAGAAACATCGTGTTAAAACGAGCCTTCTGAGACCTCGTTATAGTACTTAGTCTGAAGGCAAAACAACACCAGTTAAGGCCTCTGCAACCGAGTCCAGAATTGTTAAGCCAGCTCTGCAAAGCAACAGGTTGTGAGGTAATCTTAGCTCTCGTTACAAACTGTACCTTTCCCTTCTCCAAAATAAGCCTAAAGCCTGTCTGCTAAATTCCCTTTCACCTCCCAAACTACAGGGGGGGGAAAAAAAAGTTGTTTATGCCCAAGTGGAGTAGACCCTTTTGGTGTCTCCCACGGTTCCAACAGCAGCAATGAGAGCGGGGCACAGAAAAGGACCTGCCTTCCCCACGTGCCCTGTCCACGGCCGGTGACCTCTCAGGTTAGCCTGCTGAGGG
>NW_010407749.1:0-9981 GCF_000710305.1 Buceros rhinoceros silvestris | reverse complement strand
CCCTCTCGGGTTAGCCTGCTGAGGACACTGCTTGCTCGCTGTTCAGCCGAATCGGGGGGCAGCTGTGAACAGGCAATGCCTAGCTTCTGACAACACATGCCAGCTAAAGTCATAGAAGTAATTATGCAAACCCTCATCTATAATTCAGATGAATCCCCCCTGCAAGTTAAAAGCAGCAAGAAACAGCATGGAAGAAGCAGAGGCCCATCCTGGGGGCTGGCTGCAGCAGCAAGGCGCTCCAGCACCAAACGCAGGAGGCAGAATGCCAGGCTGCTCGGTGTCAAAGGGTGCTGAGCTTCGAGAAGCCAGGGTGACTCACAGTCACTCTGGGCTGCCTCTCCCATGGCACTTGGCTTTTACCATCACCTTGTCCTCTGCAAGGGGCAGCTGCACGGATGAGCAAGCTCCAAACAGAGTATAAACACACAGCCAGGACTCTGCCCCGGGAGCTGTAGCTCCTCCTTGTTAATGGTGTCGGCCTTTCATCCAAAGAGTCCCTGGAGCGCAGCGGCCTGCTGGTGTCAGACCGCTTCCCAGCTCCGCTACTGGGGTCAGAAACCTGCGGAAAAGGAAGGCAGGAAGGTACTTACTGATCTACTATTTCTTGGAGGTTGGCTTGCAAGATGATCATCAGCTCTTTGAATGTCATCCATTTCTGCACGTAGACCGGAACTTCCTCTTGGTATTTCTTATTTTTGTTGTCTTCAAGCAGCGGGGTGAAAATTTGGGGTCCTTCCTCCACCATGGTTCTGCAGATGGAGTACAACCTGTCTGCGTCTTCTGCAGAGATATCCTACAATTGAACAAATGTGGAGAGGGGAGCAGTTAGAGGTGGTTTGGGAGACATTTGTGCGTGTGAAGATGAAAGCAGTGGTTTGGATCGCGTTTAATGTTCTTGAGCTCATACAACTTATTTCATGAATGGCTATTTCAGCAAGTTCTCAGCGATTGCCTGAGAACCGTGGTTGGTCTGCGGGAAGGCTCTTGGGATGCAGCCTTCAGCCAGAACAGATGTACTCACGTATTTCTATCATTTGCTGTGAAAACATCTGAATTAAGAAATGCAATCTGGGAGTCGTACTGGACCCAAGGTAACCTGCCCATCACTGAAACACAGAACTGGGAGTCAAATGGAGATTTAAACAGGGAAGAATTTCAGCCTGAAATGCCACGGGTATTTCGGCATCTGGCGCCTAGATGGGATGGAGAGGTTCATTAGAGGTGCAGAGACTGAAAATGTGTCAGAATAGCTGGAGTCTGAGACAACAGCAAACTCCTGGGCCTCGAACAAATTAAGACCAACTCATGGAAATGTTTCTAATAGGAGTGATACAGCTAAACCCAAATTCAGACTGAAAATGTGTCAGAATAGCTGGAGTCTGAGACAACAGCAAACTCCTGGGCCTCGAACAAATTAAGACCAACTCATGGAAATGTTTCTAATAGGAGTGATACACCTAAACCCAAATTCAGGTAAGAGTGCAGCCACTTCTCTGACCCTCCCCTTGACTACAGTCGTGGAATGGCTGGGAGACCACAAATGGATGTTTCAAATGGATGCAAATTACTGGTATCATGAACGCTTCTCACAGACAGAACTGCAACTCCCATTTCTCTGAAAGATAACCGTTCCCCTGGAACTTGATCTTGGAAAGAACTTCCAGAGGTCACAAGTGTGAGCTGTTCACACCACCCTCTGCTTGGCACGTCCACCTCAAACGCTGACCTCTAGGGCAACAATCCTAGAGATGATCTCGGTGAGAGCTGTGTTCAGCAAAGTCCCCAGAGCCTTGCAGTACACGTTCACGGGCAGGACGTCTTGCCAGACCTTCCCCAGCCTTCTCAGCTGATGCAATACCTGGAAGATAACAGCAATGAGTTATCCACGAGTTATCCAGAAGAACTCTGAGAGGCACTAAATGATAAGGTGACTCCATCTAGTCAGAAAGAGAAGCAAAAGGCAGTGGAGTCCCTGTTATCGCACAGAGCAGATGTTCCTGGAGAAAACGCTTTCAGTTTGCGTTACGGCTCATCAACTGTGCGACAGGCCTTTTCCTTGAAAAATGTTATCAAGGTACTTCAAGTCCAAGGTTAAGGAGGTTTTCATTACAGCGTGAAGCAAGAGGAACTGAGCTCAACACACTTCAATTTTACAGAAAGACACAGGCCAAAGGAATAAAAAAATCTTTGTGGAAAATGGATGTTTTGAGAAGTTCCACTGCACAGTTTTCAGACTGAGATTCCACTCCGCGCCTTGCCAAGGTCAGCACCCACAGCCTGGGGGCATTTGGCTCCGACCACCTTGCTTACCTGCCTTACTGCTTTGTTTGCTGCATGGTAATTTTCCTCATCATCCATATTAGAAAAGTTCCTGGCACTCGACAGCCTCTCCAGGATTTCTCCTTTCTGCACTCGCATCTGGGCCAGAAAACACTCCATCCCTTCAGGAGCAAAACAAGCAGAGAGAAGCAATTAAGCAATTATTGAATTTGCTCTGCCAATTTAGAGACTGTAAGTGCTGAATAATGAACTTGCCATAACATTCTATTTTCAAAGGAATTTGGCTCTGTGAGACTGTTTAGAGACTGGAATTTAAGCAGCCCCAGTCACGTACTGGGCAAGCTCCTGCACAGCTTGCATTGCCACAGCACTTCTGAAATAGAGCTAGAGAAATAGAGCAGCAGAATTAATTACGAATGACAGGCTCCTATCAGGATCATACAAACCCATCTCAAACTGTTTTCACAGAACAAGCTAAAAAAAAAAATCAAAGGACGAAGCAACAGATCCCAAAATATCTGAGTGCCACAACATCTCCCTGGATAGCGAACTGTTCTTGGAACTATGTGCTGGACAAGAGGAGTTGGGTTTCAACAGGTCAACCCCTAAACAACTGTCTTTCTCTATCAGACTTCCCAACCTGGAAAACGTCCGAGCTGCTTGTCCACAGCTCTTCAGGAACAATCCACTCTGCTCGAGTCAGTAGCCAGACTTCCATGAAATCATTCAGCCACTAAAGCCAGGATTAATTACCACGTCACCCATCAACACAAGTCAATGCCGAAAGGTAGAATTACCGAGTCTCCTAAAGCCAGGGACCAGATCTACAAAGGTCGCTGCTCCGACGCACAGGATGTTGGTCAGGCGGTACCGGAACTGGTGTCCCAGGGTGAGCAGGAGGTGAGCAATGTACATGCAGTTGTTGTGGTGAATGGCTGCTAGCTGGGGTAACTTCTGAAGGTTCTCTCTGTCCCAGCAAGGAGGAAGAGAAAAGGAAGACGTGTTTCTTTAGACCTGTCTCTGCTGTCATGCCTATCCTAGAGAAACTCAGGTCTGTCTCAGACAGCTGTGGCGAGTAACCAACTGAGGGCTGTGCCGGACAAGGACATCAGTCAGAATCAAAGTGTTTAACCTCCTGTTCCCTCCTTGCACGGACTTCCAGGAAAGGAGTTTCATGGCCAGTGAATGACTCTTTGGTGTTTGAACCTCTTGTTACATCCACCTTGTTTCTAGCGACGGACTTTTGGACGTGAGGATACTTTAAGGTAAAGTTATGGTGAGGAAAAGCACGAGAAGTCCTTTTCAGGAGTACCCCAGAGCTGTCTGACAGAGTGGTGTACTTTCCTGCTTCTTCACTGCTGCTCTTTTTTTACAGGAAAAACAACAAAAAAAATCTCTGTAGCAGCCCTGAGGTCAAAGTTACGTGGCTGGATTCAAATCCAAGCGTTACCAGAACCGCAGCTATCTCCTGGGCCAGCTCGGAAACTCTCAGGCACCTCTTTCGCAGCAGGTATGATTTTCAAATAGATTAAGAGTTTGTACAAGATTTTTGCTGCTAGAGGAAGCCTTTAGTGATCTCCGGCTGTGGTGGACAAAGTGGGGGCAGGTGGGGCTGTTCCGACAGCATTGCTCTTGCTCCAGAACAGGCTCTAGGTAACACACAAGCACTTACTTGTGGTACGTTGGCACTACATCGTAGAACAGCTGGAACATATTCCGTACGGAGTAGAAGAGCTGTACACAGCTACAAGGAAAACAAGTGGAATTAGCGTCTTGTTCACAAGTGACCCTCCAAAACAAGGCTGGTTTAGTAGAGAAGCACTAGCACAAAGGGCTGATTGTCAGGATCAATTACCACAACGCCAACAAAGCCAATAGTCTGAAAAACATGGAAAGGCTGCGATGACCTTGTAAGGTCAGTGTGGAAAAGACAAGTGTCAGACCACATGTCAGAGGGGAGATAGATGAAACCCCAGGAACAAAAGGGACTGTGTCCCCTCCCCACCAGGTGTGTGTTAACAGCCTGCCCTCTCTCTCTGCCGGGTACACTGAAGGCCATTCAGTACCTTGGCTGCTCTCCTCCAGGGAGGGGCTCTCTTGTTTTTAAAGCAGGCTGCACGTGGTTCCCCAGAACGTTGAACTGTGTTCTCTGAAGAGCCCTGCCAGCTGGAGTTCTTTGCTCTCCTCCAGCAAGAACTCATCCTGGAATGGGCACCATGGCTTATCATTTGGTTTCAGAAAAAGAGGGGTTTGATTCTTTTAAACCCTGACAGCTAATGTTTGCCGGGACACTGAAGTGAACGCTGCGGGAGCGTTCCTCACGACTAGGAGACTGAAGGCGTGAACTGTGCTGTGCACAGGAGGAGTTACCGTGTCTTCACTGCTTTAATAGCTAAACCACTGTAAAGCATAAACAAATGCTCCCTGAAAACTAAGTCCGAAAGGCTGCTCAGCCCCTGAGTACTGCAGGGAACATGGTCCACAGCTGCTCCTGCTGTGCCAGTTTCCTGCACGAACCCAGGGTCACATCCTCCAGCTAGAGCAGAGAAACTGCAATGACGGATTCCAATTTTGAAGTATCTCCTGTTCTTTTAAAGCTCTCTTAATCTGTTAATAGATGCTTGGTGTTACCAAAGGCACTGTCTGATACCCAGGAGTTACCCGCTGACAGATAATTCCTACCACTGGTCAGTGCTGGCTGTAGCCTCCAGCAGGGTCTGATAAGCCAGCTCCATCAGCTGCTCCACTGACGAACTGATGCGGCACGTGGGCAGAGAGAACGTGTACTGGCTCAGTTTAGTCCCGTTCTCCAAACTGACCGTGTCGTTACGCAGAGGTTCAGGAGTTTTTGGTGTTTGTAAGTCATCTCCTGCCCCAGGATCAGGAAGCCTTGGTAGGGCTACACAGGAATCAGGTGTGATCTAAGGGAAAACCAGAGAGAGGTTTGACAGGTAATTCAGAGCCCACAGAGAGGAGACTGTGCAAGACTGAATGGCAGCGGTGTAAGACTCCAGATAAATGCAAGGCTGCAGAAGCACCCCAAGACTGCGGGAAGGCTTATGAACGACACAGCAGACCACAAAACAGTCTCTGTGGTGTTGCGTGCATCGAAGCAACTCTGTCAGTAATCCTCCATGTTTTCGTACACTTATGGTGCTTGCCAGAACAGCCTATGCAAGCAAACCTCAATTATCTTGACATATTGTTAGTGAAATAACCCACTTGAGCACTATTAAAAAAGGTTTTGAAACTGTGGTCCGCCAAGCTCCCCAAATAATCAAGAGTACTCAGTGCTCCACAACTATCCCCAGGCTCGACTGTTCTAGACAAGCCTTCTTCAACAGCTCAGCTATCTTCCCCCGGAAGAACAGTGTATTGCATCAGCGGTCACCTTTACTGTATTGTGGATTTCTGAGGTCATCAGGCTTCTGGCTGCCACAATCACATCCTGGCACTTCTTGTTAGCAAAGTGGGAATTGACGTTACGGGCGTATTTCAGCAAATCAGTCGTGTCTCCTTTCAAAAACTGCATGTCCTTCAATGCTTTTTCAAATTCCTCGGTGCATTTAATCACCTGAGAAGAGCAGACGTGTGTTCTACGTTAATTTTGCTCCTTGATTTTAGGAAGCTATGTTAAAGCTGGGTACAAACTCTTCCACTCAGCTGAACGCAAAGGATGAAATCAGGTTTTAGAGGGCACTAACCATTCACTGGCTTTCCAGCAACTTTTCAGAAAAAGCTGGCTCAGCTGGGGGCTGTGATCTCACAATAAGACAGTGTTTGAACTGCAGGCTTGTCCCCTGACTGTGCTGGCAAGGTCCTTCAAAAACCAGAGGAGCAAGGTGATCAAATTTCCTCATACTGGGCTACCTGGGGCAAAGGGACTGGGAGGTCTCTTGTATGAGTGGGTCTGTTTGAAACAGGCCCCTCTCCAGGAAAAAGAGCTTTTGGCATTCTTCACTAGCGCTAAGTTATGGTTTATGTATCTAGGGGTTTTTTTAGAAAGAAGAAAATTGTGGCCTATGCAAGAAACCCTGGGTTCATTAACAGCAAATAGAAAGACAAACAGAGCAGTCAGTCCTCAGGGAGGCAGGTGGGCAAGCAGCATTGCCACATCATCATCTTCAGCCTCACACAGAGGCTGACAAGGGCCTCACACTGCCAGGTCTCTGATCTGTGCCACCCAGGCATACTTATCTGAGACCTTGCACACTCGTCAGGAAAAACAAGCCACAGCTTAACTAAGAGAAATAGACTATTCTAGATCAACCAAATGCAGCCTTTTGTTCCAGCACTTCCACCTCGGGGCTCTAAAAGCTTTTGAGACCCACCTCTATATACTGCTCTAGTTTGCTGCTGTTGGTGGGGATGGAGTTCACCAGGCAGTTCTGAATGAGGCAGTCCGACAACTCCTCCCATATCAGATCCCCCAGCAGCTCGGCGAGGATGACTCTGCGCTCCTTCTCCTGTTCCGCAGGCTGCTCGAGAGGCACGTCTGAATTCAAGAGAAGAGAGATGGAGTTTAACAGCCCTGCTTCCTGGAGCAGACCCTTCTACCGATTCATCGGGTCCTTCCTGTCTGGGAGGCTGGCACAGCGAGTTAACAGCAAAAGCTGCTTACGGAATTGAATTTACCCTTAGGGTAATTCAATGCAGTTTAACAACCAGGTTTTCTAGAAAGCTTCTGCTCCAATACATGAACAAGGTATGGATCTCAGCCGAGTTCCCAAAGGGAGAGGATACTTACTTAGCAGGTACTTGTGGAGAACTTCAAACACAAGTTTGATCTTGTCAAAAACCTCCATGGGAGAGGAATCATCCAAGCTAGGCTCCTCAGACTTAAAACGTAGGATGAACACATCTGCCTGTTCCTCTGTGAATGGCTGAAGAGATGGGTATGAAATCAGCGGCTTGAGGATGTATTTCAGCAACAACTGGCCTGAGAAAAAGGAAAAAAAAGAGACATTTTCCAAGAGCAGGAGACGGGCAGTTTGCTCCAGTGAGGCCTAACTGTGACGACTTTAGAAGCAGATTCTTTGCATGAAGTGGAATAAACAGCCTCTTGATCAGCTGGGAAACAGCTACTGAGGTAAAATGCTGGGTCTGGTTTCACTAAAGACCATTCTAGTCAAGTGAAACACATGTGGAGGCCTAGCGAAGAGCAGTGTATTTAATGTAAAGTGAAGAGCAACTTAAACAGCTGGACGTGTGAAATCCTGTCCTAGTACCCGCCACCCTTCCTGACTTATCAACACCCGAGAATGCTGAAGCCCAGAGGTTGCCTGCTCTGGGTAGAAGGGGATGCTGTAACTGGAAAAACTCTTTATATGTCAGACCACGAAACCACAGAGCAAAGGTACACTAGAGTAAACTGGGAGGAGAGGACTGATAACTCTGGGTACGTAAAGGATGCATAATTTCCTGTTAATAAGAACCAGAGCTTTCACCGCCACGTTAGCCGAGAGAAAGTGTGCTGCTGAAGTGAACTGGATCTCGAAATCCACCTCACAACGAGTCTGAACTCCTACCTGCTGAGGCAACGTTTACTGGGAGCCAGGGTCTGCCTTACCGAACGCTTTAAGCTTGGTGCGCAGCTCTCCGAGGACAGCGAACGCCTGCAGCACCGAGGCAAGGGGTGGGCCAGCCATCTCCTCCTCTTTTGACGGCACCGTGTATAAGTGCAACTCAGTCCGCACCGCTGACTCCAGGCTGCTGCCTTCTGGCAAGAGAGAGGAACAGTGAGTTGGTGTCTGGGCTGAAGAACCACTTCAGAGAACTCCGCCAGCCCCATCAGGTATTCGGTAATAAGCAACCTGAAATCTTGGCCCAGCTGATTTCCTGGGCAGCGGAGGCTCTGCTGGAGTTCATCCCTTTTCTGATATTTGACAAGACTAAACAAAAAGTACTTGGAGGCTGGTAACTCTTTCGATCACCACTTCAATGGTTTTTAAGACACGCCACAGATGAGGCAGAGGGAGTGTCAAAACCCTGTTTAAAATCTACTGGCTACAGCGGTTTGCTCGTGGAGGCACCTAAATACCCACAGAGCGGAGCGATACCCGATGGCCGCTGTTCGTTAGGCTCTAAAGAGCTCGTTAAACCGCTGTCGTTCAGCACTACAGCGATCCTGCAGGTGCTCGAGAGCAGGCATTTCAGACAGCGCAGCAACACCGTGGAACAGGCTGGAACCGCAAATACCTTTTGAAGGAGGAAGCTTCCACACAGCCAGCGTCTGCCACTCCTCTCCCAGGTGGTAGAGCATGTTCTGCATCTGCACGGTGAGCTCTCTGCCCAGCGCTTTCAGGATCTTCAGCTCAAAGCCCTTGCGGGATTCCAGCGTTTTCAGGCTGCTGCGTGCCTGGCGGTAAAGATCAAACACAAAACACAGGTCACTGCTGCCCCGGGAATGAGAAGCCTCTTGTGAACTCTACTGAAAGCACAACGAACAGTGTCGTCGTGTGCTAACAAAGCCATTATTACCTTCTCCAGCTGCTGAGCTGCTGCCACGTATTTCTTCTCCAGCAGTGCAGTGTTGTACTCTTTAATAGCCGTATCAAACTGCAACAGTCAAACAGTAGTGTGTCACCGGGCTGATCTGCTCCCAGAGGAGTTTTTTAATCCCCACAGCTGGAGACAGGGGAGCTCTAGCCATGCATGCAGAAGAGAAGCCCAGAATGACGCCACAGACTGAGGAGCAGAGAGGATGACAACAGCTTGGTGATTTTAAGCCACTCACCTCCTGTAGCTTTTTCAGAACACTCAGAACCAGTGTGTCACGCTCCAGCTGCTGCTTCAGCTCAGTAAATTCGGCAACAGCGACATTCAGATCTCGCTGAACCTAAAATAACAAATTTTTGGTTCATTTACAGCAAGCGAAAGTTATCAGACACATTTCCTCTTAGAAGTGACGAGGATAGATTTGAAGTATTTCTGTCACTTGAATAATTTGATGAGAAGAGGCTCCATCCCTTTTACTCCTTGCATTGGAAACACTCATGGACCGGTTTCTCTTTGAACATATTACAGGTTTTTTAAAGGCATTGTAAGTAAGTTTAAACAACTTCTTAGAACAACTTCAGTGTCCCTTTAACGTGGACATTTAATATCCAAGAATGCTTGAGCCAAAAGTTAATTGTTAATTAACAGGGCTAGAGAAGCCCAGATGCTGGAAGAGCAGCAGAAAACCTGAGGGTGTGTCTCAGGAGCTGTTCACGTCCTCCTCAAAGGCTTCAGCCCGTGTGCACAGGTATGACCTGGGCTCCTGCTCTGCCCGATACCTCTGTGGGGCCTTGGCTGGGTGGCACCTTTCCACAGGTTAACAGGCTCACCCCTCCCTGCGTGTGACGTGCTTTTCCAAGGCTGTAACAGCGAGCAGACCGCAGCCAAGCCCTTAATGACACCCAGTGCGTACACCCGCGGTGCTGCACACGCCTCTGCAGTGTGCGTCACCTGGAGGTGTTTTATAGGGGTGGTATCACCCAGGGATGGCAGCCAGGAGTCCTCCTGCCCCAGTCCCCGGCACGACGGGGTGGGGGCGGTGCAGGTTTGGGGTGAAGCGGAGGGAAATGGGCAGCAGCTCCCGCAGCAGCTGTGCCCGCACCTCGTTTTCGATGCCCGCCTTCAGCAGGTCGATGTTGCTGCTCAGCCCGTCCACCTGCGACACCAGCTCCTCGGCGCTCTGCATGCTGGGCAGGAACTCGT
>NW_010407748.1:6164-6572 GCF_000710305.1 Buceros rhinoceros silvestris | reverse complement strand
CTGCTGATCCTGTCCCCCGCAACCCGCCTGTGCCTGCTGGCAGCCCGACGCTGCTCCTGCCAGGAGCACCCCCTGCTAATAGTTCATTTGCCTGTTCAACAAAGTCCCTGTAAACACACAATAAATTCCCTTGTTCTACCAAATCCCCCGTCTGTGAGTGTCTGGACGGCGCTTTGCTGGGGAATGTTGCCCCCTGGCTCCATCTCCACTCGGTCACAGAGAGGTGTGATCTGAAAGGTCTTTTCTAAACAATTCTCTGATTCTAGGTGCTGCTGGAGAGACGCTGGCACCACAACTGGGCACCCGTCAACACCAAGCAGGAAACCTGCTCCTGCTGATCCTGTACCCCGCAACACGCCTGTGCCTGCTGGCAGCCCGACGCTGCTCCTCCCAGGAGCAGCCCCTGCT
>NW_010407748.1:5037-6056 GCF_000710305.1 Buceros rhinoceros silvestris | reverse complement strand
GCCGGTCCCTGCTGGCAGCCCGACGCTGCTCCTGCCAGGAGCACCCCCTGCTAATAGTTCATTTGCCTGTTCAACAAAGTCCCTGTAAACACACAATAAATTCCCTTGTTCTACCAAATCCCCCGTCTGTGAGTGTCTGGACGGCGCTTTGCTGGGGAATGTTGCCCCCTGGCTCCATCTCCACTCGGTCACAGAGAGGTGACGCTCTGGCTGGAACTGGCCTTTGCCAGGGTGACAAAGGTTTTCTGGAGGGCAGCTCTTCCACTCGTGCAATGGTGTGTTGGACTGTTGGCAGAACTGGTTCAAGGCTTCTTGCTCCCGGGCTCCTCCCCAGGCCTGGTGCAGGGCAGGAGAGCCCAGGGCAACCTCCTGGCTGCAGGGACAGACTAGTTATTCACACACATGAGGTGTCCCAGCCAAACTGGGGAACCCAGATGTGGTTTCACACGGGGTTCTCATACCCTTCCAACGTTCAGATACAATGTGCCTCAACTAAGCCCCAACAGCCACGCTCCCCATTTCTCACCACAACCCAGGGTGGCAAAGCCCCTCTGTTTTGGCAGCGCTGTTGCTGCTTGTCCCTTGCTCTGCATGTCCCTGCAGTCAGACTGGCTGGAGATCCTGATCCATGATGCTGGAGGATGCTGGAAGGCTTCCAAAGCCATGGCAGAGGGGCTGAGATGCTGCTGTTAGCTGGGCTGTCCCAGGGCATTCTTCATCCTTCGTGGACGGCACGAAGCTTCCCAGAATCCAAGTCCTTCTGTCCAGGGCCTGGCTGTCCTTTAGCTGGTTCTGCTTCAGCCTGACCAATCCCCAAGTCTCCAGTGAAATTCCTCCCACTCATTCCAGCACAGGGTACCGCGTGCCTGCAGTCAGACTGGCTGGAGATCCTGATCCATGATGCTGGAGGATGCTGGAAGGCTTCCAAAGCCATGGCAGAGGGGCTGAGATGCTGCTGTTAGCTGGGCTGTCCCAGGGCATTCTTCATCCTTCGTGGACGGCCCGAAGCTTCCCAGAAT
>NW_010407748.1:3788-5007 GCF_000710305.1 Buceros rhinoceros silvestris | reverse complement strand
AAAGCCATGGCAGATGGGCTGAGAGTCGGCTGTTAGCTGGGCTGTCCCAGGGCATTCTTCATCCTTCGTGGACGGCACGAAGCTTCCCAGAATCCAAGTCCTTCTGTCCAGGGCCTGGCTGTCCTTTAGCTGGTTCTGCTTCAGCCTGACCAATCCCCAAGTCTCCAGTGAAATTCCTCCCACTCATTCCAGCACAGGGTACCGCGTGAGCCAATAGCTAGAGAGCAGCTCTTAGCCCAGGCCTCTGCTCTGGGGAGGTTTTGGCTGGGCACTGGGACCAGTGCAGGGTCTGCAGCAATTGGGATGTGGGGTGGGCTGGACCTGTGCACTGAGGTGTCCCCCTGCTCCTCCCCCAAGGCAGACCCCACTCTCCTGCTGCCCACCATTCACCACCGCTCCTCCTTCCAGTGTACAAGCCCTCCCGTTCCCAATGCCTCTGGTGCGTCCATTGCGTGTCCCTGAGCCTGCCCCATCTCCCAGTGGGGGATCCTGGTGAAATGCATCAGGGGCAGGTTTTAGGGTCAGGGTCAGGATCAGGATTAGGTTTAGGGTTTAGGTTCACAGCTTTGATTTAGGGTGGGGGTTTAGGGTTTGGCTGGGGGTTTAGAGTCCAGGTAAGGTTTCAGGTTTACAGTTCGGCTTTAGAGCCATGGAAGACTTGAAGCCCACGGTTGAGCCATGGCTCAACCCCAAGCTCCTTGGGGCTTTCTTCTCTCACGCCACCACAAAAACTGCTACTCTGCTCATTCTGCACTAAAGAAATTAAAACCTCCGGTGTTCTCTCTCTCTTCTGACACTTGTGTGAATCTCCAGGGAGGCCAATCAGGGGCTGCCTAAGCCTGGGCATCCCAAATGGGTCCCTCTTCATTCTGAGGATGGCCCTGCCACCAGAGGAACCACCTCTTCCCTCTGATCCTTGGGGCACTGGCACCTGTGAAGAGAGCAGTGATGGCAGATCACGTGAGGGTCATGGCTGGCAAGGACGGGGCCATCAATGCTAGGTGAATCTCCAGGGAGGCCAATCAGGGGCTGCCTAAGCCTGGGCATCCCAAATGGGTCCCTCTTCATTCTGAGGATGGCCCTGCCACCAGAGGAACCACCTCTTCCCTCTGATCCTTGGGGCACTGGCACCTGTGAAGAGAGCAGTGATGGCAGATCACGTGAGGGTCATGGCTGGCAAGGACGGGGCCATCAATGCTAGATGGCTGGGAAAGGTCTG
>NW_010407748.1:1639-3668 GCF_000710305.1 Buceros rhinoceros silvestris | reverse complement strand
CCCCGGGGCTCGCCTCCCCCCAAGGGCAGAGCGGAAGCAGTTGTGGTCGATCCCCCCCTGCCCCTGTGCCAGCCCGGCCAGTGGACACTGCCCAGGACCCCCAGGATGGGGCTGTTTGGCCCAGGGGGGCTGTGCAGAAACCACCCCCCAGAAAGCCTGGGGTAGGTGCGGAGTAAGCAGGGCTGGAGAGGGTGAGGGACACAGGACTGCCCAGGGAAGGGCCAGGCTCTGTGGGTGGCAAGGGGAGGGTGGGCAATGGACCCCTGACAGCTGGACACCCCATGGTGACCACTCACTGCTCCAGCATGAACCATCCTCAAACAGACCCCAAAGCCAGATCCTCCCATCTCCCAGTGTCCTTCCCCTCCCAGAGCAATCCTTCCCTCTGGGAATCCCTCAGAGGTGCAGCCAGCCTCAAGCCAGAGCTCGCTGAGCACAGTTGTCTCTGCCCCCTCTCCAACCCCTTGGGTAAATGGGGGGCTGGGACTGACACCTCTACTTGAGGCATCAGGGACCCCGGGAGCAGGGACCCCTGGCCAGTGGGAGGACGAGTGCGGGCGTGGGAATGGGGAGAGCCCAGTGACTGGATCTTCAGTTGCTGGAGGCCCTGGCGAGTGCCGGAGAATGTCGGGCAGTTGGAGAGGATGTTTGGGAGTGGGGAAAGTGCCCCAGTCCACTCCTCTTCTGTTGCTCTGCAGGCCCCAAACCAATCCAGTCCACAGGCACAGCCTCATCAGAGAAGAGGACAGAGGGGAACGTCCTCTGCCCTGGTCCTCACCTTGCCACTGCCTGGGGCCACTGGGCCCTCCCAGACGATGTGGGTCCCGCCCTGCAGAGCTGCCCCCAGACAGTGGGTCCCAGTGACTCTGCCCCCAACAGGGCTCTGGCTCCAACCCTGTCCCTGCCTGGAGGTCGGCTACAGTTTACCCAAGACCCTTGTCCCCATGGAGTGTCCCTTCAATGCCCTTGTCCTTCACTTTTCATCTTCCCTTTGGAGCCTCTCAAACGCCCCTAGAAACTTGGGGCTAAAGACAAGGATTCAAAGTCCCTAAGTCCAGTGTTTGCTCACCCACAAAACAGTCCAGCCAAGAGTCTCATGACTGCTTTTAATCTTCCCTTAGGAACCTCTCCAATGCCCCTAGAAATCGGGAGATAACACTTTTCCTGTAGCCACTAACCTTCAACATGCCCATTGTCTGCAGTGCCCCCCTCCCCAGTTCCCCTCAGTGTCCTCAGCCCTCCCATGGGTTTTCAAATGCCCCCCCACACACAGTGTCCCTGTGTCCCCACATTCCCACCCACTGGTGGCATCTGGCAGAGGCAGGATGGCTTTGGGGGGGATTTAAGAGGGTAAAGAGGGGTTTTAAGTGTGGGGTTGGGGGGGCACAAGGGGGTTTTGGGGATAGTAGAAGTGTAAAGGAGGAACTGGGGGAGCGGGGGTGGTAAAGGGGGGTTTAAGGGAGGTGAAACGAGCTTCCAGGCAATGTTCAGGGTTTTTGTGTGGCCGGTTGAGTGACACCGTCGTGTCTGTTCAGTGCGGGCTGCTTTGGGCTCATTTGCACGTTGAGAAGCTTGACCATTAATTCTGCAGTTCAGAAAGAAGGGTCCTTGTTGGGACACGAGGACCCTCCCCATCCACTTCCTTCCTCCACTCAGCCCAACCAGAGCTGTCAGATCTCCACGGCCCTCCCTGCTGCAGCCGTGGTTGGTGCCAGCTCAAGGCATCTCCACCCTGGGAGATTCCAGAGGAACCTCCTGCTCACAAACATCTTGGCCTGTTGTGCCCAAGTCCCACGAGGTCCAGACTCCAGCATGGAGGTCGCTGTGGAAGCCTGTGAGGTGTTTCCTCCCGCAGGCTGTGGAAGCCCTGTGCCCAGCCCTGCCAGCAGCATGTTCCCCGTCTCCTCAGCTGAGCCAGGGGAGCCAACAGCCCAGCAGTGGTGGCCGCTCTCTGCGTAGCAAGATGGACAAGGCCTGTCTGCAAAGTCAAATGCATGCAGCGAGGTGACAGCACAGACCTGGGGTGAGA
>NW_010407748.1:1139-1384 GCF_000710305.1 Buceros rhinoceros silvestris | reverse complement strand
AGCCATAAGCGCACTGTGAAGATGTTTTGCCCCTTCCAGCCTGTTGCAGCCTCAGGGTCACAGGGGCTGGCTGCACCACGCGCATTACAGTTTCGTTCTCCTACTCACGTCTGGCTCTGAGGCCCGTCTGCTCAGAGCAGAGAACTGCTCACAACTGACCAGAGCAGCTTTCCTCCTCCTGGAAGAACTCTCTCTTCTCTTTATTTTACCTTGGGGCTGACCTCCTCATGCCTGTAGGGCAGCAG
>NW_010407748.1:0-986 GCF_000710305.1 Buceros rhinoceros silvestris | reverse complement strand
TTCTGCTCAGGATGGCGAAAGTCCTTTCTCACATTTCACGGCTCCTTCATTGAGAATGGTTGGGTGATGACCTCTTGATGTGAGATCTCCTCCTCCAAAGCCTTGGCTTTAGAAGGACCTGCTTTAGAAGGACTTGCTCCATTCTCATCTGACACTGGACGATCTGATTTTGTCAGGTGTTCTGACCCAGTCACAGGAGCATCAGTCTTCACATCTGGTTCCAGCTCCTCCTCTGAGGAGTTTGCTGTAGAAGAACCCTCTCTCTCATCCGTTACTGGGTGAAACGGGCTGTACAGGCGATGTACCTGGTTTGTTTGTTTTGTACCGGCGCTGATTGAGTGGGAGCACCACGGTGTGCTTGTGCAGCTCTAGTGTTTGTTGCCGGACGTGGAGTTGCTGTGGCTGAGGCGCCCTCTGCGGGAGTTGGAACGTCGGCAGTGCCCTTTGCCAGAGTGGAAGCAGTGGCAGTGCTCTTCTGGGGAGCTGGAGTAGCTGCAGTGCTCTTTAGGGTGGCCACAGCGTCTGTCATTGGAGCTGCGGTGTTCGTTACTGGAGCTAGCACAGTGGCAGTGCTCGTTGCTGGAGCTGAAGCAGTGGCTATGCTTGTGGGGATGCTATTGGGGAGTGAGCAGCTGCGGTACATGTTAAGCATGTCATAAAGCCTCGCAGAGTCTAAGCAGCTGTGATGCATGTTGCCGACGCAGCGCCTACTCTACAAGATGAGGTGGTTGTCTGACACACAGGCCTGCACCAGTCTTTAATCTGACACCACACAGTCAAGAGAACGAAAAACTCAACGAGAACTAGAATAACGTGATTGAAATAGCTTCCCCCCCCGAGCCCGGTAGACCTGCCGGCCGACTCCCACCCACGAAAGGGTGGGAGACCTGACGACCGGCTCGCAGACCCCATCCCCGGAACCAGGTAGACCTGGCGGCCGCTGCCTCATTGCCAGATCCACGCCAATCCGATCCAAAGGTTGCCCT
>NW_010407747.1:0-35119 GCF_000710305.1 Buceros rhinoceros silvestris | reverse complement strand
AGGAGCGCAGCTGCAGGCGGTGACGGCGCTCCGGGCTCGGGCGGATTTTTCTCCTCCGGGTGCTGCGCTTGACTTCTTTGTAAGCTGTGGCACCGCAGCGCCCTACCCCTCCCTTTGGTGCCTGGGCTGACAGGAGAGCCAGCGTTCAAAGTTGTCTTCCATGGCGTGGATGTGTTGGCTCGAAGTGTGGGTGGAGTCTAGGCGAGGGAACCTAGACACTGCTTGTGACGGTGAATTCGAAAGGAAAGTTGCAGTGCAGGTACGGTGGGAGAGGCTGCACGTTCAGTTGGAGATTGTGTTCTTTTGAGGGCCAAGGTAGCATTTCGGTCCTGCCGTCTTAGGTGTGCAAGCATCAGAAAGAACGAATTGGGAGAGCGAGTTAGGGGAAAAAGATCAGTGGATATGTTCGTATGTCCCGATGTTGGCATGGATGTCTAACTACTGGTGGAAAAATACCCGAAGGAGTAAGTGGGAGTGCAGGCACTGACAGGGTGTGTCAGTGCCTTACAGGGAAGCAGCAGAGAGGATTCAGAAAAGTAAGCAGAGCTAGTATTTCTGGCCAGGTGGAGGAGATGGGAAGCCACTGAATGGTATTAATTTATTTTCTTTTTAACTTTGCTTGAAACAACTCTCTTTGCATGAGTCAATTTGATTTTTCTCCCCTTCCCATAATATACAGTTCTATAATATTTTGCAGTGTAAAAATGCCACTATAAACGTGAACATATTAAAAGTCCATGCAATATGTTGTTGGAGAGTTAGATCAGGATTGAATACTGTGAGCTTTCACTTGTCCTTTTCTAGCTTTGTCTTTTGCAACATCTTATCTTCAGTAGTTGTTAAGACTTTGGAGCTGAACGTGAATCCTCTTGCTTTTAGAGCAGAGTCTTGAAAATAAGGAATAGTTTGTATAATTAGAGCAAAATTCAGAATAACTGTAACTGTGAGGGAGGCTGGTTTGACCATCAGGAGTTCTTGCTAGTAGGCTAACTGACCTGATTATTTCTGCTATGGAAGTGAGTTTATTTTCAATACCCTAGTCTTATGTGCTTAAGATGTTCTGTCCCACTGACCAGTGCTTTGGTGTGCAGCAAATGCACAGAACTGAGAGGCAAAATGAGGCAAGAGTGTGGGGCAGCCCTTGTAAAGCAAATGTCAGGATATCAAGATCCTGCTTCTTTTTTCCGTACTTTCTTGAAACATGTAAAATGTATATTTGGAAACCACAGAGGTGTGCTTTGTAGGTCTAGATTTGAGTTTGAACTTATTTGTCATGCGCTGAACTCCTGTACTCAAGAATTGGGATCACTTTGGCTGTGGGATTGGTGGTCTCTAAGCAAATAGTGGGTAGCCAACCAGAGATGACAGAATTTCAGTAGTGCTCCTCTTTCAGTCATCATCATTATCATCATCATCATGGTTTGGCTTGGGAAGGATTTTCCCCATGCTTACTGCAAGCGCGTGGCTAAAAAAAAAAAAATCCTCTTTCAATGCTGTAATAGTAAGCAAGCTAAGTAGATGATTGTATCTTAAAAAGTATGTTTCAATATTTTTTGTGTTGTTCCAGTGATGTAAAATCGCAATTGTAAGCCCGCTATAGCTGTTGATAATTTCCAATTGTTTTGGTATCCCAGAAAACAAGCCCTTAAACTTAAAGGTTGTGGGTTGTTCCTTTCAATTGTTTCATTCTTGTTCGGTATGTTTCTCTTTTGAGTTTCAATGTCTGTTCTATTCATACACAAGCTACAAACATTCTGAGGTTTGGAGTAGATAGAAGAATGAAAACTAAGTTATAACATAAAATTTAACGACAACTATGCTATCTCTGACCATAACAATAATCAGTCTCTAACTGTGCTGTGTTCTGTCCACATATGTAGCAGCCCAGCTGACTTCAGAGTAAACAGTATGGTGTGGTAAAATCTTGTATATTCTGTGCTTGATGAACGCTCTGGGATTTAACACACTCACTGTCCTAACAAAGAGCAGTTTGTTTCTGACCAGCTGGTACAGTCATCAAGGATGACAGAAGTATTAGGGCAATCTTCCCCTGGTGACTGAAATCAGAGGTCACTCTGTCACCTCAGTGCTGGAATCCCTGTAGCTTCTGCTCTTGTAGATGCTTATTTATGAATTGGAATTTTTCTTCTTATCACCTGGATTATGATCTGTTCTAGTTATGTAACCTCAAGCTTTTCATCCCTTACAGATAGGCTTAGGGAAGTGGTTGGTGGTTTGGTTTTTTCTTTCAATGTCATTTTGCTGCCTCACTTTTATATGACTTTAATTTTGCTGTGAGGTTTCAACTTGTCTTCCCTTTGAAAGGGGGTTGGCTTTTTTCGGTATTTGTCTCCATCCATTAGAAATAAAGAGCCTTTCCTCTGGTCTGTCCTTTCTGCCTATCATACTTCATTATTCACCTCAGTTCATTTACACGTCTCTTCCTTTGTGTGTGGGGGGGGGGTTTCCTCCCTGAGTTCTTTACTCTGTGTCAAATTCTGTCTGCTTTGAAGCTTTTCTGTTCACCCAGTTTTCCCAAGTATTTCTGTCCCTTACTGTGATTCTCGTCCCTTCCCTCTTTTCAAATCAAGGTCTTTAGCCTCTCACAGTCTTGGAACTAAATTCTTTGTTCACAATCCATGTTTTCTCTCCTGTAGATCTATTTCATCAGTTGTATATCTCCTGTTCTGATCTGTTTATACCTTTCCTATGTGATCAATTTATTTCGCTTGTGAAGTGCCAAAAGCAAACCAATAATGAAATACAAGTGTCCTGGTTTGAGCTAGAACAGAACTCATTCTGTTCACTGATTTGACTTTCCAGCTCAGTCTCTGCCAAGTCCCTGCACTGCCTGAAGTTAACGGCGTGTTTGTGCAGTCAGTGTCTGCTTCTAGCAGTGACAACGCTGGATGTTTACAGTCACTGCCAGGGACAGGGATGCAGAAAGGCTCTTGCTGATACGTGCTCCTGTGCAGACCAAGGTCACTACATCCTATGTCCCACGGTGGGGGTGCCATAGAGCAAGAGGTAACACATGTTGGGGAGGAGCGGACAGAACAGGTGACCCTAAACTGACCAACAAGGTGTTCCATCCCATAGATGTCGTATTTGGTATAAAGCTCACAAGGTCTTGCTTTCTTGCCCTCTTCAGTGGCCGATGTCCGAGGAGGACTATGTCCGTTCTGCCTCCAGTCCCAATCCATATATTCCTAAACTCAGTTCCAGAATCCAGCTCCTGCGTCTGGTTGCCATCTGCTGCTGAGTCCCGTCTGGGCCTTCTCCAGTGTCTGCCCACAGCATCAGTGGTGACAGTGATGTGATTGCCATCAGGGGTATTTGGTTTGGTATTGGTTTTGTAGATATTTGTATATTTTTCATTTTATGATTATTCTCATTAAAGCAGTTTTAGTTTTATTCTCCAGTCTCTAAGTCTCTCTCCCTTATTCTCTTTCTCTTTCCCCTCTTTGGGAAGGGTGGGGGCATAATAGAGAGCGTCGGTCATTTGTCTAATGGCCTCCCCAGCTCTAACCCTTGACAGCAAGAAAACGCCATGAATTCTTAGACTAATTTTAGAAAGAACAATTTAATGCTGCTTTGGGAAAGGAGGGTCATTCTTTAAACTGTTTATCTTGTAGTATTGGAAGGAAATCTCTTCCTCATAGGAAAATTATTTTAACTTGAGTTTTTTGAGATTAAATGGCCTGAGATGCAATATCTGTGGATAGGTACCATGTAACAACACATGCATGCCTTCTCCTGCTTTCCAGTGCAGAATGTATGTGGTTTTGTGTTACGGTAAATACAGACTGACATTAAAATAGCTTTCCCTTAGTGGGTAAATGCAAAGCAATCTTTGCATTTTAGATGGTGAAAGGTTGTACTACCGTTGAGTAAATGTGATATGTATGATTCCAGCCACATCTCTTCAGTACCCTACTTACTTTTCTCACTCTGTATCTACTACTCCCAGTATGGTCACATAAGTTTATAACATCTGTCATTGTCAGAGAATGTATAGTCTTTACATCCATTTAAAAATAGTCTGTTTTGGTCCAGACAATTTGATTCATCCTTTTCTCCCCGACCCATTCCCCCTCACTTACCTGATTATATCTGTTCTTATAATACCCTGCCCTTCAGTTTATTTCAAGTCTGATTTTACTGCTTAGAGGGTATACCTAGCTCTTTTGCTTGTAGGGAAGCAGATCTTCCCTCATTCAACTATTCATTGTGCAGGTTGGAATAGATCCGGGTGTATCTGTTCCACATGTTTAACTTGTGAACTCCTTCTGGTAAAGAAAGGAGTAAGCAGGGAGAATAGCTCCTCTTTTCGCTCATTTAGAGGCAGCATATGCCAGTAGGAATTCTTCAGAGAACTCTTTCCTTATACCGACTTTTGCAAAATAGAAGATGTCTAACTACTAGAAGACTTTGTTTTTCGTGGTGTGAATGAGAGAGTTTCCAGAGGGTCAGCATTAATGAGTGTAAGTCTACTCTTTATTAAGGAGTTGGAAGAAGACCAAACTGAGATTAAGGATGTAATTAGGTCATTTGTGTGTTTTGGGTTTTTTTTCCCTTCTGTATTAGCAAACATATAAGAAACAGTTTAATTCTCACTACATTTTAAAGACTGACTTGCAGTAGCTTGGAAGCTGTTGAATTATTCTTTCTGCTGAAGTAAACTTTAGTCAAAGGAGAGCATTTCATGTCTGAGAATGGTTTCTACACCAACTTTATTTGCTAGTACTTGAGTCAAAGCCCATAGTTGTCTTCCTGCTCCTTTGCTCTCAGCTCCCTTTCCTCCACCAAGTAGTTTAGCTGCTGATGTGTCTTTGGGTTGGAGCCACAGTTTTACTCCTTTTCACCTATGAAAATTAGAAAATTAATTTTTGTTCCCTGTACCCCCTAGCCAGATTGGGATCAGGTGATACATGTCGTTCACAGAGGGAAGTGAGTTGATTCTTTATATTGCCTTATTTCCTTAACCGGCTGTGCTGTGCTACCTTTCATCTCTTTATGCTTTCTCTAGTGCATGTTTTGTAACTCTTTTCCATTTTGGCACTTAGTTCAGTTTTTGTCCTAAATCCTTTCTGTATAATGATGATATTATTTACAGATAAAGTACTTTTCTAGACATTTTCAGTAGTCAGCATGGTAGCAAGCATTTGTAACATCTGAATGATGTTGCTTTTCAGCTGTCCCACAAAGGAGAAACAACAGAATTCAAAAGAAAAACTCTAGGGTGACAGCCTTGGCAGCTAACTGGAATGTTGGAGCTTAGATCTGCTTTGTCAGTTGGGGGGGTGAGGTGGGGGAGGGGGGAAGGTATGAAATGAAAAAGTGACTTAACCCCTCTGGGAAGAGGGCAGCAAAAAGAAAACTAGAGCAATTAAGCAGTGGTGCAAACACTAGAATGTGAGTTGCATTTGCTGAAATTGCAAAGTGTGAGTATGTAACTTTTTTCCGTAGTGTGAGTACACAGTGAGGTAACACTTGAGTTAAAAGAACTATCTGTCCAATCTCATTCAGTTTCTGTGTTTCTGAACTGTGCTAAATTTTTACATAAATCTGCTATGTTCAAAGAGAAGATACTTAATGTCCTAAATCAAGCAATAAAAAATTTATAAAAATGTAATTGATGTGGTTCCCATTATAATTCAGAATGACATTATAAGAAAGAAGTTCCTGAACAACAAAATTGAAAGTGTTCTCCCTGTTCTTACCTGGAATCACCTCTTCATTAATAAGCTAGGCTGTGAGCTTTAAAACCTGTTATATATGAATATTTGTGACTTAGGTATTGGCAAATATCTTTTCTTGTCCTTGTTTGCAGCTGATTAAAACTGCAAAGTATTCCATATTTGCTCAAATCTGTTATCCAGTGCTTGTGGGTAAACTGTTAGCATAAGCCTTTTGCTATTTTCAACAATTTACATAAATTTGGAGATTAAACTGATAGAAGCACAGTCAGGTTTGGGAATGTAACTTCCAAGTGTCATTTAAGAGTCTACATGTGCTTGAAAACATTGCTACCTGCTCTGACACAGAAAAGTTTTGATTTTTTTTTTTATTATTATTATAAGGCTTTGATATTCCCATTCTACGGTAGAAGAAACCACGTTTCTCTTACTTTGATACTGTAAACAAGTGAATTGCAGCTGTGCTTTCAAGTTTCACGTTAGAAAACCTGTTTACTATTTTGCTGGGGGAAATACAGCTTTTGTCAGTATACTAAGTAAGCAGTTACTGAATCGGCATCTAAGTGACTTACTTTTAGGAAGGCTTCCCTTTTAAAGTTGTCTGGCACAATAGAATCTTGATAGGAATTGGGAGTCTATAAAGTGCTGCTAGAATATGTTATCAGTTTAAAGACATGAATATAAAATCCACAAATAGCACTCCTGCTATCAGAGCAAGATATAAAGCACCTCACCTTAGAGCATCTCAGGAAAAATACCCTGCTGTTCTGAAGCTATTCCAGATCAGTCCCTGACAGCGACAGCGTTACCTCAGTTCCTCAGTGGCCTGCAGCCTCTCTGCGTAGAACAGAGCACGTTAAATTTGCTGTTCAGCATGGTTTTGTGGGTTGCACAAGTACAGCTTCGTGAACCACATTTAACAATCAGTGCTTACAATCACAGAGCAAATTAGTGTAGGAATAGAATTTAGGTTTTATTCTTTTCCTGGTTTAGTTTTGCAGTAGCTGTTATACTACTGTCAATAGTATAAGTCTTCCATGGAAAAAAGAAGGAGTTTTGAAGGTGTTTTTAACAAGAAAATCTGACAAACGGCATTCACCAGATACATAGGAGAACCAGTTTTAACTGGATTTCAGATTTTCTTTTGGAAATCTGCAGAGACAAACATTATTTTAATTGTGACTATGTCTCAGAACATCTCACATTTTGAGGAACTCTCTGAGAGTGGTAAAGTCAGTGAAATTGTACACACCCACAGTAGTTTAAATATACAAAAAGGTACACAAGGCAGCTAGCTAGTGTCACTTGGTCCATAAAAAGAAAAACTTGGCTTTCTTTCCAAGATTAATTTTTTTCTTAACCTAACACTTTGGGGCTGTTTATGATATCTGCATTTCATACTGACAGTGAAGATTTGATAGAATGAAGCATTCTCAGCTTCAGTGTGTTTTGCAGTGAGGTGACATGAAGGACCCTTCTTTACAGGAGATAACACACACAATTTTCACAACCTGAAGCAGCCTTTTTATAACTATTTTTTTTCATCCAGAAAGCATGAGCAGCTGGGTGGGGGCGTGAAGAATGAGAGGAGTTTGGATCAGAATGTCTTGTAAATGGCGATATTTGCGAGCAAGAAACAGCAATCTCTTTCTGAGAAGGGTAGAATACAGAATCTGTACCAAGCCTGTTACAACATTTGAAACAAGGAAAATTATGCAAAGTTAAAATGTTAAAAAGAAAAAAAAAAAGAAAACCCCTTAGTAAAACACTACCTTATTTTAGACATGAATAAAATGTGGAAGACAGGTAAAGACACAGGATGGTGGACATTTCCAGGACTTAGAGCCCTCTATTTTGCTATTGACTTTTCATCAGTGGGAATTTTCTTACCACAGGAGAAACTTGCTTGTTGCTTTTGCTGTTGCTAAGGGGTGTTTATGATGTATCATAACAAGTAACGATTCCTACCTGAAATGGGATGAGCATGTAGATTTGTATGCATGTTGAATTGACTCAAACAAGGTTCTGACAGAATGATGTGTCAGTGCCTTGACTTGCTTAGTATAGCCTAACATTTTTTTTTTTTTTTCCTGCTGTGCCCTGGGCCAATATCTATGTAACTCATATATATGACACAGTGGTGAACACTCTTAATGAAATTAAATTTTTATTTTTGTTGATATTGCAAACTTAATCCTTTCCATTGCATGCTTACTTGATATCTTCTGGAGACCTGCTGTGTTTATAAGAGACACTGTAAAGATGTCAAGATGACTGTAGAAAAAGCTGCTGCAGTAGTGAATCTTGCACCAGCTGTAAAGGTTGCCTTGATGGCTATATATTAGGAGAGGGAATGGTAAACTCTCTAATCACAGTTTATCAGTGTATGTGTTTGAGAGTGGTAAGACAAGGAAGCTTAGTCAAACTGAAATCAGATCTGGGGAGGTAGTATTAAAGCATTACATGTAACTGTCAAAACAGTACAAATGGACCGTAAATCCCGAATACGTATATTACTAATGAACGCTGATGTAAATGGCTCATAGGCAGGTAAAGTGCCAGATGTACCCGATTTTAAGAAACAATGTCATTATGCAGGGAATTTGTACTGACTGTAATTAATAGCCATATGCCTGTAATTCAGCCTATTTTAACTGAATTCAAATTCAGCTGTTTCCACTCTTCTTGTCATTTCTGGGTCTCCAAAAACAAGTAGCACTCTTAGCTCTTATTTTGTAACATCACTTGAATACACTAGGTTATTCTTCAGATTTATTGTTATTTTGCTAATTTTGTCATCTATTCCTTTTATTTGAAATAACATCTACTGGAGAATACCTGGCTTGAGTACTTGGTCTTGTGACAAAAACATAAGTGCCTACTAAAATTTATCTGCCTTTTTTTTTTTCTTTCAATCATCAGATTTCCTGTTTAAGTTCTTGGTCATAGGAAATGCTGGAACTGGAAAATCCTGTCTGCTACACCAATTTATTGAAAATAAATGTAAGTATAAATGTGCATTGTAAGAGTTCTCCATTGTTTTGTACCACAGATGAATGCTGTACCTACAAGAGTATCTATTCTTTGTATGGAAGTTCCCACAATTCTCTTATCTGTATACATGAGGACTTAGACTGAGAATTGTGTTCAGAACCATGCTGTAAAATTTCATTGCTTACTGTTTGCCTCTTACCAAAACCCTGATAGTGAGCAATATTTTCCATTACTCTCAAAAAATATAACAGGATGTTGATGACAATACAGACTTACTTTTTGTGGGAAATACATCTTGCAGCTATAAGCTTCTCTAGATATATAGAAGAGACTTGGATCTTTTAGAAAAAAAATACTGAGCAAATGAAAGACAAGTCAAAATGCTTGAGTAGATTTAGAAAGCCTGTAGTCTCTTTCTAAATAAACAAACACTTGGTCTTCTTTGTTAAGGACTATGTTCTAAGATAAATACTGGTAGAGACTCCATTGTAAATGTTATTTAGAGATGAACAGATGATACAAAAGAAAATTTCCTGTTGGGTAGTGCTTTTAGCATTGTGATTAAACAAAAATGATATGCATTTAGAAACCTTTGTAAATCTAAGGTGACTGTTACCTTTTTCAGCCAAATGGTAATTCACTTTATCTCTTTGAGGAATAGCTCTAGGATAATAACGTGTAATTGCTAAGGAACGTGGCATGATTTTATTATTGAACTTAAACCATAATCTTGCTTCTAGTAAGGGCAGTTGTATATTGCTGAGAATCTGTGATATCAGCAGTGTACGTAGAGCAAGTATCTGAACTTCATGCTTTAAATTAGCAGTTCTTGCTTATTCGTGGTCAAGACTGTGGTCTTTTTGTGTTCTCCTTTCCATTAATTTTTATTTTTAAATTGCATCAAAGTATTGGGAAAAAAAATTATACAAAAGTTATCTTGCCATTTATTAATGTGAACTGGGAATGATTTGATTAAGGCAGGCCTTTCTGGTAGTAATTTTGCATTGAATAAGCTCTTTAAAATTTTTAAGAATGTTTATTTCTGCATAGTGATTTATGAGTGGCACTAAATTAGATGGTTCAAGAAGTAGTTTGTAATTTGAACACTGAGGAGTTTTGATAATGCCTAAATTGGGTTATGTGAAAACTAATTATTCACTATAAACATTCTCAAAATAAATCTTCTTATTTCTTTTTTATAGTCAAAGATGACTCAAATCATACTATAGGAGTGGAATTTGGTTCAAAGATCATAAATGTTGGTGGTAAATATGTAAAATTGCAGATATGGGATACAGCAGGACAAGAGAGATTCAGGTACCCTTTTCAATCGTTTTGTGAAGTGTTTGTTATTAAATTGTTGTGGTTATCGGGTATTATTAACTCCTGCTTATAAGTAGGCATAGTTTCTTGGTCAGTGGAATTATTTGTCTGCTTTCATTATTGTCTGCATTTCATTATTAGCTGGGCCAGATCTTCCAGCTTGGACATAGCAACATAGATCCAGTAATTTCAATAAGGCAAAGCTGCCTTGTAGGATCTGAGTTTCTGCCCTTTCTTTCACCGGGTATTTTCTGTGACAGTAAGGTATATGAGTAGAATATGCGGCTAAAAAGTTTGTTCACCAGCCAAAGTCAGAATAATTTTTTAACTAACTGTGTGTGCTTAACTCTGTGTTTAAGACGACCTTCCGTTGGTTAGAGTAAGTAAATGCCAGAAGTTATAAGCCATTCAAAATCCGCATGAGAACAATTTCATAGTGTAATATTATTCTATTAGAGTGAGAAAAAAGTCAGTTGTCAAGGTCACTTGGCTAAATACACTTCTAGAAAGACCGAGATCTCCTAAGTTTCTTAAAGAAAAAGCAATGTATTTGTCAGCTTAGAATGACCAATGTACTTTTAATGCTGTATTTTAACTGCGTCATACATCTGAGGCATAGATGAAACTCAGTAATCTAATGTATTCCTGAGTACATTCACCATCAAATAGGGCATCAGGTTTTAAATGGGTTTTTGGGGGGTGGGAGATGCGCAGGAGGTTTTTTGTTTTGGGAGTGCAGTGGTTAACAAAGGTGATTGTAGTGGTAGAAGTCTGAGTAATGGGCAGCCATCCATGTAAATGTCCCCTGCTGGAGAACTTCTTTGGATATATCTGTGATGAGGTAAAGCTGAGCCGTGCTATGTAGTCCTCATTAATGAGGTCTCTTCAGTGTATTGGCCAGATATCCTGGGATTCTGAGGAGCTTAGAGGTTTTGTACTTTCAGAGGCTTGTGCAAATTCTGCTCTCTCAAGTTCACAGTGTTCACAGACTTGCAAGTCCTTTTTTCCTGTTCCATTTTATAATCTATCTCATTCTTTTTAAATTACACCTCTACATACTCTGCAGGATTTTTTATTCTTCCTCTACCTTTTGAAGGATGCTTTGCTTTCCTTTCCTTGCCTCCTCTTCAACTTAAGGAGTCTTAATTTGTTCAATTACAACTACTTTGCTCATTCTTTTCTCACTGCTGAGAATTCAAACATAAGTTGATTGTGCTGTTTTCATACCGTAGATGCCACCATCAGCTCCCAGTTCTGTATCAGGCCACGTAGTATGATGATATGTGTAGCTTCACCAGCACACAGATCATAATAGACTTTGAGAATCCCTGTAGAGCTATATTTAGTGAAAACACTTCATCAGAAGTCTAGCTGTAAATAGTCTGCTGCTGCACTGTGGATAATGTTGTCTAAAAACTACATTTTATTTTAAATATGTAAATGAGAATGATTTCATAATATAGATTGCATGATGTTAACCCAGATTCAAAACAATGAAGATCTTACAGAAATGTACATCTGTAATTCTATTTCAGGTCTGTAACAAGGAGTTACTATAGAGGAGCTGCAGGTGCTTTGCTTGTCTATGACATAACCAGGTAAGAAAGCTAGCAACTCCTTTGCTTATTGACTACCAGACACAATTAACATACAATAATTCTTCCCCAAGTACCTAATCCTCTAACGGAGAATGGGCAGGAAGAAAAGAAAACAAGTATAAAAAGTACTTCTGGGTTAGTCTATATTTAAATTTTTGAACTTGCTTATATGAGATATTGTGAATGTCATAAACCACGTCTCAAAGGGTTAGACAAATACATGGGAATTGGCTTACCAGCAGCTGTAATCATGGTGGACTACATGCAACCACTAGCTCAGGAAACCTTGCAACAGAAACTAAGAGCAGACTTCAGCCACTTCTAAGCAAGGTGGTACACCTCTATTTGCGCAAATTGCCTTTTAGTGTGGTGCTATAAAAGGTCATGCTCTGGAGAAGTTAGCTCTGCCTACACATTCCTTAACTGCAGCCCAAAATTCTGTTCATCTGCAGACACGAGAATACCTTACCATTACACGTTAACGTTTTTTCCTGGCTGCCATTCGTGGATACTTGTCAGATAAGTTTTGTGTTGGTTAGTGATGATTTGCTAGATCTGTTGCATTTTTTCCTGTGAGTGGGCTGTTGTCCTCTGAGCAGTCTTCGAAATCTGTATTTAGTGCTTAAGGTCAGTTGGACTCATATGTCGTTCTCACAGTTTGAAGTCTGTATCTGTGACCGCCACTACAATGGCTAATGGTGTGTGCGGGGTAACTGCCTGCAGTGTTACTGGTCTTGACACAGATGTGACAGTTCAGGCACACAGTTCTACACAAATACAGTAAATTCTTACAGTTCCATCTGAAACTTCAATATTAGTTGAATTCCACATTAAACAATAACTCATTCTGTTATGCCAAAAATTCATGCGCAAAAGGCTGAAACTAGATTAGTGCTTAAAACTAGCTTTTCATGTTACAAGGATATTTTATAATTGTGTGTATTTATATTGTGGTTGATTTAATTTACGTTTTTAAAATCTTGAAGCTTTTAAATAGTTTCATGAAGGAACTTGATGTTCATAGTTGGCATATTGAGATGTTGTGACTTGCCTGACTAGTAGCGAAGTGTCATTTGCCACAAATACAGATCTGGCTTCTGAGTTTTAGTTCCATGATCTGTTCATAAGAAACGAGAGTGTTCTAATAAAGGATGTAATTTCCTACATAGCCGGGAAACCTACAATGCGCTTACTAATTGGCTGACGGATGCAAGAATGTTAGCAAGTCAAAATATTGTGATAATACTGTGTGGAAACAAAAAGGATCTTGATGCAGATCGTGAAGTTACTTTTTTAGAAGCATCCCGGTTCGCGCAAGAAAATGGTAAGTAGTACAAAATCTTCATGTAGCATTCAAAGAGGCTTAATTCTTCAAATAACTGCACAGAATTTAAATTATGGGAGTGCTTTGGCCACTGTACCTTGTCAGATATCTACAGAAAAGAGAGTTCTGTCAGTACATGAGTCACCGAGAGAGGATAGTGCCAGCAGTGAAAATTACATGTACTGTTGTCACGATTTAGGCCCAACCAGCAGCCCAGCCAGCAGCCAACTCACTCCCCTATCTCCCCCTGCCCCTGATGGGATGGGAAGGGGAATCAGGAGAAAAAGGTAAAACATGGTTTGAAATAAGTATAGTTTAATAGAACAACACACAGAGAGGAAGCAACAGTAATAATGCTAATGGAATAATATATAAAAGGAGTGATGTACAACACCCGCAACCTGCCGTCCAGCTGTCCCTTGAACTGTGTGCCTTTCCACTGGCCTTGGCCAGCTGCTCTCTTATATACAGAGAATGATATCAAATACCTTCTGCTGTCCCGGCTGTGGCCCCTTCCAGCTTCTTGTGAAAATTAAACCTATCTTACCAAACTCAGGACAACTATTTAAGTCTCATTACCAGTGATTCTTCCAGTTGCAGCTGCTACTTAAAGAATACCTTCTATGTGGAGATATATGCCATAGGGAATATAGTAACAACTTCAGGTATTGCCTTGCCTCCAGAGGGCTGAGGAGATAATGAAGAGCACAACTTCCTGGTTTTCAGCATCTTATAGATTTTATGGATCATAGACGAGGTTGGATAGGGTGTGCTGCAGTTGGAAGCAATGAGCTTTACTCGTGGGAAGCTGAGTTCAGTACATGGCGTGGATCCAGAGGTCTGCAGTAGGCAGAATTTCCCTCTGAGAACACATTTCTGTGGCAGCTAAAGCCAGTCTCAGTCTAGCCATCTGTGCTGCAGTCTTGCCATCAGTAAAATCTGGTTTTGCTCTTGTAAGTCAATTATAAATAGTCTTTTCTACCAGTGGTGGCTACTGGCTGGCCTTTTGCATATAACTTCCTATTAAAGGGAAACTACATGAAGTTCTTTGGTTTCATGTGCTATTCTGCATTCCAGCTTTCTAGGGTTAATGTATAAATTTCAGAGGAGGTTTTTTGTGGGTTTGCCATCAAAAGCTAGTTTTTCTGGACCATGCTATTTGACAATAGTTCTCCTTAAGAAAATTTCTATTGTTCCTAGCTTTCATGCTTTAAACTACTATATCAGATATTCCAGACTTGTTTCAAGATTGTTTTTCTGGTGTCAAATGCAGAGCTGATGTTCTTGGAAACAAGCGCACTAACGGGAGAAAATGTTGAAGAGGCCTTTGTACAGTGTGCAAGAAAAATACTCAATAAAATTGAATCAGGTAAATTAAAATTTATATTCTCTTAATGGTGTTTTTTTCCCCTGAAAATTAAAAGTACATTTGAAAATATCACCATTCAAAGCTCTGTAATAGAATTAACCCGAAAAATCAAAATTTTGTTGTGGTAAAATAACACATTTGGCTTAAAACTGCTTCCACATGCCAGATCTGTATATCCAAAAGGGGTGGTGGTGTGAATTACTGATGTTTTTACACGGTGTTTACCTTGTCAGTCAGCTCTTGAGTGGTGGCTGTGCATTCTGTGGGGTGCTGACATTATACAGTTTTAGCAATGAAGAGTAAAAACTTAATATCAGGGCAGACATAACTTCTAATTCTGCTTCTCATATGTAGCAGGAAATACAGTCAAGAATTTGAACAGTAATGCTGAAATTTTCAGGGATGTTTCCTAGCAACTGTGTTTCTCTGAAGTGACCGTCCTGCCTCTTGGTTGAAACCATTTTTTACTTTTGCACATCTAGAAATACACCAGAAGCTTCTTAGCACAAGTGGGCAGGTTTCTGTCTGAGACAGGCTCATAAGCAATGGTGTCATTACAGCTAATTTGGATTCCAGTTTTCCTCTCTTCTAGATGATTGATATCTTAGAAGTTTTAAGTATGGGCCATATTGAAAAGTCTGTCTGAAATTCTAATTACATGTTTTGAATGCTAAACACAAATTTTTAGATGAAAAGAGTATGGTATTTTCATAAAAATTTCCCAAGTACTGCATCAAATCAATGCTAAACAGCAGCTTTCATTTTAAACAAACAAACAAAAAACCCCAAAGGCAAAGTATGGCTAGTTTCTCATGTTACTGTAGTTCCATGACTGATTTGAAGAGGCATTACCACAACAGAATTCATTTCTGTTTTCTGTGAGTGGCTCTTGTTTTCTTTGTGCCAGCTCACAGGCATTGAATCATGGAAAAAATTGAGACTGGAAAGAACCAGTGGAGGTCTGTAGTCCAACCTCCTGTATGAGGCACATTCAGGTTCAAAGTAAGAGCAAGGCCCAGGGCTTGTTGATGGAGATGCTCCTGAACAGAGATTCCATGGCCTCTCTGGGCAGTGTGTCCCAGTGCTAACCAATTGCTGCTACCTACCTAATGAGTTCCCAGCCCGTACTAGTGCTTGGGCTTGTTCCATCACAAGTGCAGAGCTCTGCATGTGTAGTTGCTGAATTTCCTGAGATTCTTGCTGGCCTGTTCCTCTAGCTTAGCCAAGGTATTTTCTGAGTGGCAGACCTGGAGCTATCAACTGGTCCCCTCAATGTGGTATCATCCACTGACTTGCAAAGGGCTTACATGCATGAACCTGAGTATGTGATTTGAATTATTCAGAGGGTTCTTTGTTTTGTTTTAAGACTAAATGTTTCTAATCTTGGCCAGTCCAGTATGCAGCCATTAGAAGATTTCTGAAGGCAGAGGATATGGAGTAGGCAGAAATGGATACCAGAAATAGGCAAGGTTGAGGTTATTTCCTCTAGAGGCGTGATAGGATCTTACTGTCAGATTGATTCATTTTTGTTTGGCTTGTTATCTACAGTAGTACTTTCTTAGCATATTAGTCTCTGAAAACAGGTGTCATTTAGTAGTGTTCCCAGAAAATGTTTTGGATGGTTCCTTCGTTAGAAGTAGTTAGTGCAAATACATTTCTTGTTGCAGCCTATTTTGTAAACAAGCACCTTTGTCATTGTGATTAAGGGCATGTGTTGAAATTACAGGAGAAAATGATAGAAGTTTGGAATTGTCTAAGAGTAAACAGAATGGCAATAGATCTCTCCATAACTAGAGTAGAATATCATTATGCATTTTTTTATCTAATGTTGTCAGTTAAATTGGAATGTATTATTTGCACGCGATCCGTCTTCTTGTGACCATTTTGTTTCTCATCAGGAGAACTGGATCCAGAAAGAATGGGCTCAGGTATTCAGTATGGAGATGCTGCCTTAAGACAGCTGAGATCACCACGTAGAGCACAAGCACAAAGTGTTCAAGAGTGTGGGTGTTAAAGAAACAAAACTCAAAATCCCAAATACTTGCTTTTAGATTCAGAAGGTAAGGTTACAAAAATCTCAGAGTGTTGAATAAAGTACCGTATTTCATAAACGTGCTGTATCGAGTGCTTGGCTTTTTCACAGTTAGCCTGTAAAGTAACGTAGAATCTAGTGGAGTAATGAACAGTAGAATGGATTATATTTTTATACTTTGATTTTTCTTCTGCCATCTGCCCATTAAAGCAAGACAAGTTCTCTTACTGAAGTATTTCCGGATCTTTGCTTACTCTGGGTAATGCTGTGGAAAACATTTTAGAATTCTGTATTCCTGAAATATATTCTAGCCCTAATAGTTACCTAATGCATTGTAGAGAAGATGAATAATTTCTGTCTTATTGTAGACAAATATTACTAGAAACGAGAATTCACAAAATGTATGATGCAGTACTGTGTCCAATGCTATTATACATAGTCTTTTCTGAAAATGTGAATTTTACAGACTGAGATTTTAAAGTTAATAAACTTCCACTTCCTCCCCCTCACACCTAAAAGCAGCCTTGAATTGGTTCTGATTCCTGTCTGCTACAAGCAGAAATGTAAAGAAGAGAATAGTAGTCTTTCTTTGCTGCTCAAGCAGTGTTGTTATCTAAAATAGCTCTTGTAGGGCTGTTGCAGCCTATGGAATGGGTGTGCAGTCTTCTAAAAGTCTTCCAAAGACATTCTTCAGAGAAAGTGAGGAACAGATTTTTCCCTTTAGCAGTGGTAGGGGAAAAGGCATAAAATCCTCCTTAAGAGATATGAGAGTCCTAAAAACAGCTTGCTGGTTAGTCTTTTTATAAATAGTCGTCCTTAAGACATCTCTCAATATTCATGGATATTACTTAACTTTCTGTAGTATTTAAGTGGCTGTTAGGGTTGTCCTTTCTCCCTGTGTAGTTAGTTATTCTGATATCATTAATCCTTCTTTCTGTAATACAAGGACAGTGATACCAAATTAAACAAGTACTGCAAGCATAGTTGCTGCATTGTTTTTACTTCTTTTTTTTTATCCCTTTGAGCAGCACACACCAGCAGAAGTCTTACAGAACAGTAAATAAGACAGCATACAATTGTGTACGCTCATGTTTTGTTCCGTATTCTGGGAGCCTAGCTCCCAGTTAAAGCTCAGAATTTTAAATGGATAGGAATCCTTGAACTGCTTTCCTCCCTTATTTCCTCCTATAAAATATTATCCTTCAACTAGAAGACTGTTGGAAAAGGGCATTAATTTAGTACAGCTTTGGTATAGCTCTGCAGGAGTGAATATTTATTGATCTTATTTCAGGAGGGAGTTTTCAGATTGTTTGGATATACATAATTGATGGAATTCTTGTGTATTTTACAGCTGTCCTTGCCAATGGTGTTTGAAGAAACAGAAAAGCTTCAAGTTTCTAAAAACATCTTTCCACTATCTATAAACAGAGCAGACCACTGCTGACAGAAAGGTGTCCCCTGTGGTGTGGGGCAGGGATGTTCACATAAGTCTGCAAAGCGAACTCGGTAATTTGGTGGAC
This sequence comes from Buceros rhinoceros silvestris, assembly GCF_000710305.1. Lineage (NCBI taxonomy): Eukaryota > Metazoa > Chordata > Aves > Bucerotiformes > Bucerotidae > Buceros > Buceros rhinoceros. The sequence goes on along the minus strand of NW_010407747.1, from coordinate 17,260 downwards.
AATATTAAGACTCATACCTGTATGTAAACATTTTTCATTACCTATTTTAGTTCTTTCACCTCTAGTTTAAAGCATTGCTATATATTGTAAATAATGTAACAGTAAATATACAAAGCATGGTATACTTACGTATGCTGATAGAATGTTGCACTGCAAGCAGTTTAATATTTTATTTTTTTATCATATAAACAGATTTAACTGAGGTAGGCTTTGTCACATTTGTTTGTTGCACAACAGTTTATATTTATCATTATAAAACCACTAGCACCATCAGCAAGGAGTTGGTTTTTTATTTTTTCCTACTTAGCTTGCCACATTCTAACATGCTGTTTAAAAGACTGATTCTTACCGTACAGTTAGGACCCACGCTTACATTGACTAATACGTCAAGTTAGAAAAGAATTTTTATTGACATTCATATATGCTGTTCTAACATGGTTCTTAAATAACTTCTGAAGCTCTTTTATCAAACTTTGTAAGTTTAAGAAAAATAATTTTAAGTAAGTCTCTCAGATGGCTGTTGACTGACATGGCTTTTTTTCTGGGTCCTGATGTTTTATATCACACTGGCATCATGAAAGTGGAATGTATATGTAAGCAGAACTGTGCATCTTCTGTGTGTGTTGTAACTCTAGGGCAGGGGCATAGGCTTATGGAGAATTATCACAGTAGGAGTTCTCCTAACCTCTTATCACAAACAGAACAATCGGCTGTGGAAATATGATCTCTATTGAAGCATGCCTGGTGAGGTACAAACTGAACCCAAATGGACGGTTCTAAACCACCCTGAATGTATGAAAGAGAAAATACTGATTTCTTTTTCTTAAATGTTCATAAAGTACAATTAAAAACTTGAATTTTAAAATGGGAGTTTAAAATTAGACCTTAAAATTACAAAATTAGTCTCTTGCTGCAGTTCTACCTTTGAATTTCATGTGAATGCTCTATATATAATGCTGTCCCTGTTGCTCCCAGGAGGCTTGTGTGATAGAAGGAAAAAACCAAATGTACTATTTACATGATTCTTTCTTCCTGTGAAACTCATCCAGAATTTCAGCCTTGTTACTGGCTACTTTTTTCCTGTGCTAAAAGACACACTTCAGACTTTCTTTCCTGCCCTCTTAACATTGTGGGGAAGAGACTTCCAGAGGGAGGACTGAACCACAAGGACTGCACATCATTTTTACTGTGCCATGACAACTGATCAGGTAAGGGAGCTGTGGCTTTTTTTGCCAGGTAAGGAGCTGCAGAACTAAGTGTTCCTAGAGGTAGCTAAACAACCCATCCAGGGAGACAGTTTCACTTGCACTGATGGAAATCACTAGTGACATTTTTACTTGGTTACTTGTGTAACTAGAAATGGGATGTCTTCTTCAAAGTACAGATTAATACAAAATAATTAATTTGATCAGAACCCAGTATTGAAATTCCAAGGTCAAACATGTTTTATTATTTTCTCTCTATGAATCTTTTCTATTTAAGGGTTCCTTGACAAAGGCACACTTAAAAACTAAACCAGAAAACTGAACTGATACTGTAGAGGGCAGTTGAAGCACAAGAGCAAAGCAAGAATGCTACACAGAGGTGTAGATGGAATTAGAATTGTGTTTAAAACTATTCCTTTTGTCCTGACATTTTTGATTCAAACAAAAAATGTATACATTAATTCCTTTAAGTTCAGAGTTGACCTAAATTTGCTCTGTACTTGAAAAACCTAGGTTTAGTTTTAAAAAGGCTGCTGGGTCTAAAGACTTATGTTGCTCTCGTGTGTGTCCTCTTATATGTAGGATTGGATTTGTTACATAACTGACAATTATTCCCAAGGAGTGTTTTCTTCCTGGTAAGAGTGTAAAGTATTTTTGAAGTAGCTTAACTGTGCATTAAGGTGGCCAAAGAACTTCAAAGAAACTTACCTGTCTTAATCCTCACTGCATTTATTTTGGAAGTAATTACCAAAAGCAAGTCTGAAATAGACGTATAGCAGATATCTATCCCCAACAAGTCTAAATGGCAGATTAACTGGGATGTCATGTTTTTGCCAGAGCTGGGGAGGGTAACCGGTTCTGGAATGCTGGAAAAACATCAAGTATTGGGGAGTCTGTTTCCCCCACTTACCGCAATCCAACCAGGTTTCTTGTTACACTGACAAAAGTGAAAGCTTAGCACAAGTAAAGCTGAGGATCATTGTCCTGTAACTGTTACAATGGTTGAAGGGGTGTTGGCTGTTGTTCAAAAGTTCCTGTTATTACAGTCACAGTTGAAAGGAGTGGGGGACTGCTACTTAATTCTGTTGCTTTTAAATAGAAATTTGGGGGGTTTGGCAGGGATTTTCTTAGACTTCCTCCTGTGTTTTTCCCTTTACAGACAAGATTGGCCTCTTGAATTCTTAGTTCTTACAATCATTTTGGTCAAGTGTCTGTGGTTAAGCAGCCATAAGCACAGTTTTATTCTTTCTATAACCAATGGTCTTAAGCTGTCCCCTTCCTACCTGGAAGGAAGGAATAGTGTTAGCAGAGTTTTGACATGTTTTTACCATTTTTTATATCTATACTCTTACTGCATGCACATTAACATGGTTAATGTGCATTTTTTGTAATATTGCAACTTTTTATGCTGTGTGTCTCACTGACATTTAAAAAAGAAACTTTTTAAAATGGCAGCTCCTGAGGGAAATACTGTTGGAAGGAACAGCTCAACAGTGCAAGTATATTGTTTACTATTTCTCCTCTGAGGGTTTTTCATTTCTAAAAAAAAAATCATGTCAATAACAGCCCTGGAGTAGATTTTAAGCTTTAGTATTAGTTACAGAGCAAACCAAGCCTAGCTTAAACAGGAAATGATAAATAGGTTAAAATATGTACATTTTTAGTGTAAAAGTTTTACTTTACCAAAGCAAGATGGCTTGGAGCTTTACATTAACTACGGGGTATATATCCTAGAATTTATTGGATGTGGAGCTTTAGCTGTTCAGATCTCTTAAATGTCTTAAAGCCTATGTCTTGCCTTTTAATGAGTCTGTGGGCTTGCACAATTTCATTTAATGCTTGTATCTATGTAGCACAAAATAAAGAGTCTGTCTTGATTTTTCTAGCTGTCTCACAGCAAATTCTATTGTACAAGTTACCTGCTATGTGGAGTCCATAACATGACAAACCTTGGATGGTTTAGAAAAAAACCCACACTTCTGGTGAATTCATGGCATAGTCAATACATGGCTGGCAAAGCAGCAACAGCTGCTAAAGGGGCTGGAATGCTTTGGTGTATTTCCCAGGAGCACAGTGGTGGCAGTTTTGCCTGTGGCAGGGGAGGTCCCCCACCCTGCAGCTGCCACCCCTGTAAGAGGAACAAGGCATTGTTTTTCTCCTGTGTGTCCTATGGTTGCAGAGGTGCACTTAGCTGCTTCTGTCTTTCTGCACTGATGACTAGGGAGGCAATACATCTGAGTCTCTTGGAAAATGTGGGTTCAGAAGTTAATCCTTTAAAAAATCTAAAGCAAAGGGGCAAATGTTTCTCTAGACTTAGGCAACTCAGGCTGAATTCACAGCTGACCCATTCTTTATATTCAGCTAGGTACCTTTATGGCTCAAAACTACACAGCTCCCACAAGCCCTTAAAAAGTGAATGCTATTAAAAAACCCACCCTGGTTACTCTGTGCAACTCACTCATTTGCATTATATTCTATATGCTGAAAGAATTCACACTATAAAGATCTTAAATACACTAAATCCACAGAGTAAAACACCCTAGGTGTTTTTCATTTACCATAGAACCAGCAACATACAGAATTTCAGCATAGCCATCCTTTAATACTTTAACTTTTCCTATTTGCAAGACTGTACACATCTTACCAAAAGAGTTTCCTGGTTTTACCCTATGTTACCCTCTTTTTCTAAAGTTCTAAATTAAGATTCCCAAAGACTTCAGCATCCATAGCAGAGACAGTTATTATATTTTTAGGCTTTTTTTGTCTCTTGTAAGTGGTAGAAAAAGCCAGCTAGATTGGGCAAAGATATTAAGAATCTGTGGGAGAGTTACAGGAAGAACATGGGAGACAAGCTCAGCTCTCAGCAGGACTTACTGTACTCTGACCCTTTACCCAGCACCAGTCATTACAGAAGCCTGTCACTTTTCAGAAGAGAATATACAGGACAAACAGAACCCAATCTACATGCAGAGATTAAAGCACCCTGTAATGTAAAGCACCTTGCTACCCCAAAAAACACAGTACAAGCAGTCAGGGCACTTGGTCTCACTCATTTTATTCACATATACAAGTTGACACTACACTACTAAATATAGACAATACAGAAGCATTAAAAACAAATACTGTTTAAAAACTTTAAAAAACCACATATTGCTTCAAGCTTAGATGGTATTTCCCTATTGTTTTTAAAGTGAACTCAGTGCTAACAATAGCTGAGGTGCTTACCATTCACTTGTACCCCTAATTCTACAGGGGCTGCTGTCAAGGTGTTGAGTCAGTCTCCACATATGGCTTTGCTGCTGAGTGCACTAACTGAGCTGGAAAATGAACTGGAACATCCAGGTTACCACACACGGCCCTCAGATTGCTAGCTTTTGGTCCCTATCACAGTAAAAACAAGAAGTTAGAGGCCTTTATAGTTCAGTGGCACTGCATTATACCATTAAAAAAACAGATATACTTCCCTCCATGTTAAAAAATGATTAAAATGTGTATTGGCTATCTGGATAAAACTATTAAAAATTCTGTCTCTCAGTTTTGTTAAGTTTGGCTCTAAGTTTAGCTACCACCTTGACTGTCTCAGCTCCCAGTGAAAAAGTCTGTAATTCATAGTTGCAAAGATGTGACAGCAGTGACTGAACAGGCATGCTACTGTATTTCACAGGGACATTCTTACTCAGTTTTCACTGGAACATTTACATTGTAAACACTAGTCTTCACAACACTATAGTTAAATTGCAGCATTATACATTGTAAAAGTCTTGTTTCACTTAGCTAAGTACTTTCAGAAACAAAAAGAAATAAACAGTTATTTTAATGACAGCTTTGGACAGCTGAGTATTTACTGTGTTCTTATGAAGCTTTACCTCTAAAACAGAAGTGAGAAGTGTTGGCCACTTAGCTGAATTCAAGAACTCATGCAAGACAAAGTTCAGAACTTCATTAATTGATAGGGTGACATTCACTAGGTTTTCCATTTTTAGTGAGCCCAATTTGATGCAAAATAGCCACCTCCTGTAAGATCTATGGAATATAGTTAACAGTTTTTACATATGAGAAGCTCTGCTTTCCAAGTCAATTTGCTCTTCACTGATTAACATCAAAACACTAAGGTAACAGCTTTACAGACTTTAGCCTGGCACATGCCAAATATTTTGCATATACAGCTTGCAGTGATCAGAAATACACTATTTCACATAGTCTAAGCAAACGTATTAGCATTTTTCAGTCAAATAATGCCCAGATGCAGAAGGGCTACCTGATGTGTGGAATGAAATGTACCCCTCATTTCAAGCATTGCATTACTTAAACCAAGATAGTACCAATACACCATCCAGGATTATTTTTAGCTACAGACCATTTGAAGAAGCATGGCAGTGACTCATATGACCTGATTAGTGTCAGTATTGTCTTCTAGCAAATTGGTTTGGTGGGGAACAGCTCTTTACCAGGTAAGAAAAAACTAGATCATTTCCTCAGTATACAGCAGCCTTGATGTTGTTGAAGACTCTCATGCTCTGTAGAACACCTGAACAAGCCTGTTTGAGATGGTTTAAGTTTGGTACCCAGTAACCAAGGCAGAAGATATTTAAGCCTTCTATAATTATTGGAAATACCAACATCTAATGGCAGATCCATCTTATCTGAAAACGGGTACTTAAGGCAGGCACAGAGCCATCTTGGCTCCTTCATTCTCAGTAGGAGTAGAACTGCAGAAGCTGTCTTTGAAAGCACTGCAAGATGTGTCCTGCCCTACACAGTCAAGAAAACTGACAAAACGCACTGAGGGCGCAGTCCATCTGCTGTGGTTACATAAAGCCTACAAAGCCTGTGGGCAACAGGAACAGGCAGAGTTTTTATTGAGTAAGGCTGTTAACACCTCTGAGTTAGTGTTCTGATACTGTTGTTCAAAGCTAGGGTGGATTTCTGAATTGAAACAGTATCAGGGGCAACTTAAGCATATTTACAGCAGCTATTTAAAGAGGAAAACACAGCATAAAAGGAAATTAAGAGAATCTCCTGTAATAAAGGCATCCTCTGGAATGATTTGCCTCAGTTTGGGGTACTGTTCTAGATTTTACTAAGTTCTGGCCTGCAGTTTACATAATAGTTGGAATACAGTAATTTTGCCATATATAAAACATACTTAATCCTACTTTGCATTCCCAGACTTCAAAGCTGTAAGATCTCTAGTAGGCAGCCTGAACAAAAGATGTCTCTATTTTTATAGCTTTATGCTTAAAAAGCCAGTAAAAATCAGATTATAATTTCATATATTCTAAGACATTTTAGTAAGATTAAAATTGAGATTAATAAAACCTTTACTGATGTGATTAATACAGGGAGACAGCAGTGCATGATTGCTTTCAAGAACAATTACAAGCAAATTTTCCACTAAGCATTTAACTCTGTTGCAGCAGTAATCCTAGAGTCCTGCTTACTCACCGAGATAGTGGAACGAAGCTAAGACCAGCACAGGTTTCTGGTGCGGCAGAAACTGTGAGTGTGCTTTCCTGTGAGAAGGTGTCCAGTCTAAAACACAAGCTTCCAAACAACTGAGATAACCAACATATGTAACTAACACACATCTGAACAAAACTTTGAAGCTCACAGCTACAGCAATAATCTGCCTAAAGCTTAGTTATCAAACTGAAAAACTTAATTTACAGCATCTTGAGGGCTAAAAAACCACACTGAGGATCTCACAAACAGTGACTGTCTTTCTACATAGAAGTGGGACCTACAAAGAGAGTGTTCAGACTCTGTTTTATGTTCTTGTTTACTACAAGGTACACCTCTCCTTCTTCCCCTAGCCCTCACTCCCAAAAGTGAGGGGTTCTGCACCAATTTTAAGAGGCAGAAAGCTTCTCAGGTCTTCATCTACAAGTTTTATCAACAAGACTTTCAAGTTGAAAACCTTTAACAGTATACTTGTACAATACCACCAAATGGGAGGTATATTGCACTCTGACCCCCACTGAGCATAACAGATATTCTTAAGTGTTAAAAATAGACTTCAGTAGACAGGAGCCAGCCCTCTCCTTCAATAAAAGCATTTACGTGATTACACAATAGAGTGACTGCGACCACAAACTTAATAGTGGTACAGCAAACAACTGCTGAGTGAGCAGCAGCTATCAGATAATGATTGTCAACATCAGTTATTTGGTACAACAGGCACAGCAACAGCAGAACAATCCTGTAGCTGTTTCTTGCCCTGAAAATTGGTAGCTTATTCCAACGACCTTAGAAACAGCGATTAAAGTTATCAGCAGATTCACTAATCAAACAAGGTTTTTTTGAAAGTTTCTACATACAGGCAGTAATGGGTATTTGCCTGCCTTGAGCATCTACATTTATAAGTGCTGTTTACCAGACCCACTGGCTTTCCTGTTGCCTGTCTTAATATACTTATTTTGGTAGAAGTAATAAATCAAATACTATAAATGCAAAGGCACCTCCATCACACCTTCCCCAACACCACCTCCCCATAACCTGGACTTCTAAAATAAGGGACAAGAGATTATTTGTAACCAAGATCAAAAACCTATTTGCTTTCACTCCTTTTATGTGAAGGACCCCCCCCTCCCACCCCCAAAACAAGTGAACTTAAGCATTAGAAAAGTTCCCAAAAGGGGAATTGGTTAAAAGTTAAGCCTATTCAAACGTTATGGCTCAAACGATACATCCCACTGTGAGGTAGGTAGCCAAGATAAAAATATTGTAATAAATACTTTAACAGCTGGAAACTCCCTATAAAAACCTTGCATAAGTAGTTTGGTTCCTTGCACCAGTGTCCTGATATGAGTAACTTCTTCTGAAGATGCCTAAGGGAATCCAAATTCACCGAGCTCTTGCTGAGTAGCATCTCATATACTCTGTCATCCAAGGGTTATCTGGCGGAGAGGGCTTTATTCGCCAAGCTTTCTCTGCTTCTGCTGATCGTACTCGCCTCTGAGAAAGCTTTCTTTTCTCCACTTGTCTCCTGTTCTTTGCTCGTAGAGCAGATTCATGAATCTAAAAGACCAGAGGTAGTATTACAGCAGGAAAACAGCCTAGGAACAATCCCCTGCCCCACCGCCAGAAAGCTGAGGTTCACTTTGTATTTGTCCCAATCCCCATTCTGAAGAAACGGGATTTGCTACCAAGGTTTTATTTTCTTCTGTAATTTGTACCACTTAAAGAGAAGCACACATTTTTTATATATAAAATTTTTCATATATTAAAAGTGCCTCAAATTCTATTCTATGTTTTCATTCCCACTTCACAATGTTTAACAATTCAATCCAGCTCTGACACTCTAAAACCCTTGATTCTCCTATTTTTAACATTTTAAATTCTTACACATGCCTCAGTATGCCCAAGCATCCCTTGCCATAGCAGTAAGACCAGTCACTAGAGACTCTAGAGCTTAATTTTGACAACATGCTGCAGGTACACAACATATTTTTACATTAGTAAATTATCATATTTCCCCAAATTTAATCTTAAGAGACAGCTTCTATGTTTGCTTGCTTTTATCTCCAGATTTCAAACTGTCTCCCATCTCAATCGGGGGAAAGTAAAACCTCTCAAACATTTAAGTGACCAAACCAGGCAGCAAGCAGTCAGTTCTCACTTAAAGAAATATCCTTAGTGTCAAAACACTACATAATTTGAAGTGTTTCAGACATGTCCTGCCCATTCACCTGAAACTCAAGACCAAATCTTAGGGATTCCGTAATCTTTTCTAGCATTAAGACATGTTAGAAATCTTAAAAAGTATAAATATCTCTGCTCAAGTCAGGCATTGGCCTCTGTTAGGCTGCAATATAAAGCACCAGTCAGCTATTTCCACCACTGACCAAAGCTTATCAATCCAGTAACAGTGTCCACTATGAGGAAGGGCAGGTTCTTCCAGAGCTGCAATGCTCAAGTTCATTTCCCTCGAAGGGTTAAGCTGTCCAGGAAGTAAGACTGTGCTTCACACCTCTTCTAAAACAGCCCGTTAGAAGTCTGCTCTGTCATACACATCAAGACCACCACCCACCTTAATCCTCAGGTACCTTGGGTCATAGATTCGGACGTTACAGTAGTAGCAAGATAAAGACAAGACATTGTCAGGGATACATTAAGGAGTGCGTTTCACCAGCCTAGGAGAGTTACAGAAAAGGAAGATATGGAGCTGTTTTAACACTCCAACCTTAGTGTTTCTTACTAAGCCAGGAAAGAGACCGCACTACAACAGAATCCTGGTGTTGTCTATGACCATGTGAATTTTATTTGTGCTACTTTGCTAATGTTTACATCTATTTACATCCATAAGCCATCTGATAGATCATTCTGCTGTGAGCATAAAGTTCCTTGATGGCAACCTGCTGAAACAGACTGCTAGACAGCCATTTTAGCAGCAGAGCATTTGTACCTTCTCAGTGAGGCTCCGATTCCTCGGAAGTGCCCCAGCAAAGGGCACCCTTTCACAGCCCAAGTACTACCCCAGTGTTTGTTTATATACCTGCCTGCTGCTTTTCTCGTTTTCATGAAGTTCAGAATACAGAAATACATTTATAACAGCCAGAAACAAGATATCGAAGTTTTAATCAGAACTTGGAAGTAGTAAGTCAAGCATGGGAAGGTTCAAAACTGGTTTATCTGTTAAGAGCTATTTGATTTGGACATGTCAAACCTCTTCAAGTTTATTGCTAGAAATTTTTTCAGAATTTATTGCTAGAATCTCCCTGCACTCATAAAGGCATGTCTGAGATGTTCTACCCAGATAGCAGACATATGTCTTATCCAGAGACTAAGTAGCCACTACCCTTTAACAAAACAGAAGTTTTTACTTACTTCATTCATTGAAGCAGAAGCACAGACATTGTGTGTTTTCTGGCTGCCAGTATCTGTCTGTCTTTCTCCCCACCCATACAGAGCAAATGGATGTTTATTCTCCTTTGGTGCATCTGTCTTTTGAGGACTTTTGGCTGATCTTTGATCATTACGACTGGACAAGGCACTTTGACTCTGACGTCGTCCTGTACGGCTGGTTTTTTCTGCTTCCTTTACAGAAGTGTGTTCTACAGTTTTTTCTTGCTGTTCCTTCTGCTGCTTTTCTTGGTCCTCTCTTTCTTTCTCTAAAGAAAGAAAAATAAAGTTACTCTTTAAGCTCTGAATGACAACATATTAATGTCTGATTTGCACAGCCTCTCAATACATCATTGAAGCTGTGCTTTTTTTAGAAATGGAAGGAGTTATTACTTCCTTAGCAACAGATGCATACCTTGCTTAAACGCTTTTATTCTTTCTTTAGAGACTACAGAACTTCCAAACCAATCCCTCTGTATGTCGGCTTTCACATACTTAAGCACACCTTTCACTAGTGAGGCTAGGGATACCCAGTAGCTCCAGGCAGTATTTTAAAGACTCTTTCCAGTGATCTTCTGTCTTCGCTATTTCATCCTTCCATCTTCCAAACAGCTAACAGATGGACTTCTGAATGCCACATAGACACTGCCAGCCAGTCAGAAATCAAGTCTGATAAGAGTATGTGCAATATTAAATCCCTCCTATTATAAGCTTCCACTGAAAGAAGTGATTCATTTCCATGCTCCTTGATTATACATACATCTTGATAAAGGGTTTTTGTTATGGTGGAGGGGGCAGCATGAAGCAAAGACTTAAAGTAATAGACATCACCCTTGCTGTCTGTTCTGTGAAGTATGTTTTACATTTAAAGCTCCACACTCTACAGACAATGCTCTAAGGCTCATTTCTCCCACACATGCTTTTTAAATCATCCATAACAAGGGTCCAGCATTTGTCCACCAGGCATTGGGTATGTAGAGTAGGAGTGAGGGAGAATCTGAAGTCTATCGTTCTTAATTTGCAGATGTAGATCAACACTGAAAGCTGAATCATTAGATAAGACATTAAATAATAACAACACATGGAAACAGTTCCCTAAGAGCCAGCCTTCTTGCTTTACAGAGCTCTGAAGGAACTACTTTTCCTTTGTGATTCTTCACAGCTAGTAGTTCTTGATGTTTCCTACATACTACTACTTATATGCAAAAGTCTGGGTCTTAGACTTCAGAAGAAGGAAGCCAGTATCTGGTGTAGCACTGCAATACTCTATAAATCTAAGAGCAAGGCTGGTAAAAAGTAAAGAAAGTCTGTAAGTAAGCTATAGGTTCTATAACTTGTTTTGAACAAGTCTATTTTATAACATTATTAAATATAGTCAAGTGAATGCCCATGGATAACAACTACTGACTGGAAAAGAATGTCTAAAGATTTCTCGCCTTTGAGATCTGTAAGGTATTACAAACTGGTGACAACAGGTCTTGAACTAGTCTATTAAACTATTGACTCATCTTTATCCATGATCGGGATGAGGGGATTGAATGCACCCTCAGTAAGTTCACAGATGACACCAAATTCCGCAGGTGTGCCAGTCTGCTGGAAGGTCAGGAGGCTCTACAGAGGGATCTGGGCAGGCTGGATCAGTGGGTTAAGGCCAATTGTATGAAGTTCAGTAAGGCCAAGTGCCAGGTCCTGCAATGCTACAGAAAAAGATGTAAAGTATTGGAACAGGCTGCCCAGGGAAGTGGGAATCCCCATCCCTGGAGTTATTTAAGAAACTTATAGATGTGGTGCTGAGGGACATGGCTTAAAAGTGACCAGGCCATGCTGGGTTAACAGTTTTACTTGATTTTAAAGGTCTCTTCCAACCACAACGATTCTGTGATACAGAGGGAATTCCTCCACTGGTGTAGAAAGAGTTCGTCTAGTTTAAAGTTTCCTTCCTTACATACTGAGAGGCTGACCACAAACAACTAGAACAAATTCTGCCTAAATGTCTTCATTAAAAGCAGAAGGGTTTGCCAAACCCGTGACACAACAGCAATCATCCTGCAATTTAGCTAGTCAAACAAGTACATGTGCAATCTGACACTGCTTTAATTTTGTTTCTGCATCCAAGCAGCTCTGATGAAATGGAATTTACCTGCCTGGCATGCTGGTTAAGCATCCACTTACTCTTCTCACTTGTAGGGTAAAGACATGAAGGCTTGTCACATGCCCCAGCATTCCCTAAGACAAGCCTCATGCTCTCACTAGCTGTTGGTACCACCACATTTTCTACTTTCTGCCAACCAGCACAGAGGCCCCGGTGCTGGGCCCTGTTCAGGCTAGCCTGCACACACATGCCTTCCAAACTGTGCAGGTGCAGCATTCGGCTACAGATGATACTGCAGCACAGCTGCAACAGGCAGCACAGAGCTATCCCCCCGCAAAATACTATCCATGCATCTCTCTGCCCAGTCCAATCCTAAGAAAGCACTGGCTCGGTCTCTTTATGCATAAGAGAGGCTGTTATCAGAAGGAAGCACTGTTTTCAGAAAATAAAACACAAGGGACATATTGCTGTCAATTCTGAAACAGGAGTGCTTTTATTTTGGGAAGCTGTTCAGTCCTCCATTCAAAGGAAAATGGCAACTTCTTTCTCTACAAAGGAGAAAGAAGCAACAGAGTTCACAAGCAGCAGAGGTGGCAAAGACTTAATACAGGGAAGTGAGGACTCTGCAACTGCATGAATACTGTAGCTTAAAGATAACTATTTCAAGGCAACAGCCATACCTGGGGTTGCTGCTCACTAGGATATAGTTCCAGATGGTACAGAAACGATTGAGCCAGCTTGTCCCAAAATAGCAATAAAAGCATATGGTAAATGGCACACAGAGTCCTGCATGCACTGTTACAGTAAATGCTGCATGCCAGAGCATACTACTGTGCCTTATGAGCGCCTGCTATTACAGCAGGTATTTCAGTGTATTCACTCCTACAGGGTATTTACACACAACTCGGTGAAGGCACAAGGCAGATACCATTAACAGTTATTTAAGTCTTTTATTTAAAACTATAGTTCATATCCAAGCCATTTTGTTAGGCACCCCTTTTCACAGGAAGGTAGAAAAACAGCAGTTGATAGCAGGGAAGAAGTTGAGAACTGCTCAGGGAGACCAACCACAAGCAACACCTACCCATCTTCTTCCCATGCAGTGTGCCAGCTCCAGCAGACACAGGAAACTGAACTGACTGGCTGCAGCATTACAAGGATTAAACACGAGAGGGCAAAAAAGCAAGAAACATTTGAAACTGCATCATGGATGCTAAGCAGAGCGCACTAGACAGGAGGGGATTAAGTGCTTAGCAAGCAGGACACGGCTGCCAGGCCCACCCAATATGGTTGTTGAAAGCTCCTGCCCAGAAGGGATCACTTCACACTGCTGTATTGCACAGCTCACATAACAGATGCTTTCAGGAATCAAGCAGGAAAAGCTCAAAGGGAGCTTCTCTCTCTCCCCCAGTACTGCATGCTCTATGGGGCGGACCAGAATTCCATTTCTAAGGCTCTGCTGACCTACAAGGTATCAACAATCTTCTGATTAGACCCACAGGTCCTAGAGATCAACAGTATTATCTCTATATAGAGATGTTTGCTTCTTGGAGCACTACCTCAGGTTCAGGAGGAACACTTGCGCTTCGACTGTCACAGGCAAAACTCTGCCTTTTCCTGCTTTAGAAGGCAGGTCTCCAAGGCCTCTTGAAGCAGGCACGTGGTCAGTTGTGGATACAAACTGCAGCTGGGTAGAAAGAAGATACTACAGCTGAAACAGACTGCAACATAATTTCTTCACGACAGCTCTTAGGTGAAGGAGTACTGGAGCTAGCAGCAACACAGCAGTTCAGAGTTTTAGCTCACACAAGCTTCAGCAGCAGCAGAGTTCAGAGCGCAATGACTAGCTTGGCTTGATGGCAAAGCTTGTTTCCAACCAAAAACATTTGAGCAACTTTTAATTACAGTACTCTAAAGCCCTCAACTGACACTGTTGCCTTCTTCCCCCACAAGCCACTCCTTCCCAAGGGCCTGCAAGTGCACCTGCAACATCATGGCAAACAAGAACAGGGAACAAGTTTGAAACTGAACCTTCCGCTGAGTTGCACTAATCCAGATCAGTCACTTTCCAACTACTGTGCGGGAACTGCTTTAATGCCAGCTGGTCACTGCTGTCATGTAAGACCTCCACACAAAAAACGCTGAAGGCAAAACAGCAGTAAGGATTGAAAGATGCCTTCATCTGGCATGCATGTACAGCAGTATCATTTCACAAGCAACAGGTCTGACAGCAGTGCCGCTGCCAAGAGCTCCTGCCTTTCACTTACCAGCCCACTGGGTTGACAGGTTTGAGGGTGTGTCAACTGGACCAGTTGATTTAGGTCAAGTTTTTGTCAGATTATGTTTAAAGTACATCTGTGTCTGGGCATGTTCTACAGAACAGTCCCGCAAACAGTTGCTGCAAGTGAAGGGCCAGGAGGAATTAACCCAAAGTTGCCACCAAGCATGCCTTAGTAGCACTCGGCTATAGCTTAAGCGTGAGATACAGTCACAGAACATGTTTGTCTGACATGCTGTTGCAGGTGTTCACACTGGTAGTACTTTAGACCAACACCACTAAACCCTGAGGTCAAGCTGCATACATCAGCTTTCTCAACACATACTAGAAGCTTTTACAAACTGCTTTATGGACACACACAGGCTCATCTTAATGAGGGAAAGAAGAAATTGCAGCCACACACCCTATTACAAATGGCTTTACCCAAGATACTAGGCAGCACGACTGTTGGCCAAACACACTTGGCCACAAGCACAATCAATACCATTCAGCCAGAAGTCAGGTTCCCTGCAGAACAGAGGGAAGCAGCAGTAGCCAGGTAACAGCTGGGATGCTGCAGCATGTGGGTGGATGTCAGATTCAGAAGACAAAAGATGTCATCAACATAAGCACACTCAGCTACTCCCACAGCACTTCAGTGTAATTACATTCTTCCACAAAAAAACCCAGTTGATTAATGGGAGATTCAGAGGGGTAGCTTCTACATTATCACCTCCACATGTTTTAATTATCCAGCCACTAAGCAAAAGAAAAAACACATCCTTACAATTGTCCAATACTGAATGAGTCACTCACTCATATATTAGTGTGTACAGTAATAGACAATAGATTTCCACTTAACCCAGCTGCCTAAGCAGAGTTGTTTTCAGTCCTCTTGCTAAGGACTTGCAAAGCTCTTAAAGACTGGCAGAACTTACAGAAACATTTATCCTATGCTACTTGGCAAAGAAATGCACGTTAGGTACAGGTTTTTTTCCCTCCCACTGTAAGTGTGAAGCAAGGACCTAAGAGGACACTAGGTATTCCCTTACAGTAGCCATGGCAAAGCTGCATCAGCTAAAGAGGCACAATTGCCCAAAACCCCATAGACTGTCAGGCCACCATTGCTCCACAGTCCCTTTGTCACTTGGATAAAGCAAGGACACAACCCTGCATGCTGTCACCGGATAGTGACACATGCTGTCACTGACCCTCGCAGTAAGTGCCTGCGTGAGCAGCACAGCCACAGCCATCAAGCTTTTACCCACCGCCAAAACTGACCCAACCAAAATCAGGCTACCAAGTAACTGCTGCCACAGCTCCTCCCTGAGAGGAGTCAGGAGAGCAGCAGGGAGCAGGCCAAGGACTGAGCAGAGTGCCCTGGCCAGCAGCCTCTAGCCTTGGCAACTGGCAGTCCCATCTAAATTGTGGCAGAAAATGAAATTCTGGTCCTTGCCACTACTGCCCAAGGTTGGCAAATGTTCAAACTGCATCAGAAGAGGTGCAAGTGCCAAGTTGTGAGAGCAGCCTCAATAGCTTCCACCCTCCTCTACTAGAAGTCAAACCTTTAGACTGCCCATCAGGACACATCACCTTTTCCCATGCAACCATTCCCTGCTCCTTTGCAAATCCTTAGTGCTGCTTCTCACTGAGACACTACCTACTTCCTCCACACGTACTCCCCAGTCTAACTTCCTCTAGGCACTACAAAACCTTGCTTGAGGAAAGCAAATCAGACCCATTAACAGGTTGTTACACGCTGGTTAACTAGGGTGCCTCCATCACTGCACATCTTTGGGGATGTGGAGTGCACTACCCTGGCAGCCAGCAGCTGTGTGCTCCTCCTGTATGGGGGCTGGGTACCACAGGCCCACACAGCCATAGGGACTACAGCTCCCTGCAAAATCCCACATTACTAGCATGCTCTGAAACACCAGACACCTTGAACAGATCACAGCACAGCTAAAGCTTTTGTAGAACATGTATAACATTAAGGACAACAAATGCAGTTCAGCCTTGAATATCAGAACACACAACACTCCCTAAGATCAGGCCCCAAGGGACACTGAAACAGATTACATAGTCTCCCCACTCCAAACAAGCACATCTAACCGCAGAGAAACACGCAGGCAGCATTAGGCTTAATGGAACAATTCTCAAGGACTTTCAGTGCCATTGTACAACAGATACACAGGCAATTCAACACACACTGCAAAATACCAATCAATGGCTGCCAGAAAGTTTTCTTTCATTACAGGCTAGAAATAATATACTATAGGATTAAAAAATACCAATTTAGGAAGCTTGATGCCATTGTTACCTGTCTACCCACTTTGCATAGTTAATTCTTGAGACATCAAAAGGCAAGACATGCTGGAGAAGAGCAGAGCAGACCATTACCATCTCTGCTCCTGCCTAGGCCAACAGATTTGTCTGCACTCGGCTGCAAACCCAAGACCAAACCTCAGGTAGCCTTAGAGCCCAGTGTTCAGCTGAGACAGATTATGTGTGCAGATCCAGGAGAGCACTTGCATTAAGTGCCAGTCACTGGCACATAGTCCAACTTGCCACCGTTTTTGCCAGAGAACCGGCTTATATAATGGCAGTGATGCTCTGCTCCCATGACAACAGTTTACATAAGTGGCTGTGACTCAGGATGAGAGTTACCACCACTGGGCTCTTTAAAGAGACGCCTCCGATGCTGCAGCTACCGCTTCTCCGCAGGCCCAGCTAGGAGCCGACTGAGAGCACTTCATTGCCTTCAGTTAGGAAGGGCGAGCAGTTCGGAAAGTCACAGGGACCCCAGCTGATGAGAGGTCTCACCCCCAAGCCCTCGGTAGTCTGGCTTTCCTACCCGCCCCGTTC